>NW_008656699.1:78648-79310 GCF_000695815.1 Acanthisitta chloris | reverse complement strand
GAATTAAAACCACACTCCCGAGCTGTCCAGCTCTGGTACATGTTTTATCACTACTAAGCAGACATGTTTTGTGTGACTTGGTTCATTTATTTCCTCTTTGTTTTCAGGAGCTAACATATGGCCCTGGATAAAAAATACCCTTCATGTTTTATTTGTTCAACTCAGTTAAAATCACAGCACTTGTTTTGTAGAGTTTTACATAACAAAGTGCTGCTTTGTATGACTTTTATGTAATTTAATTTCAGTAAACTAGTCTGAAATAATTTAGGAAGTCTACAGAGAGTTCGTGAATTCAGTGTTAGGGACTTGCATTTTACACATTTACTCATGTCAGACTTAAAATTCAATTTGAGTGTGGGAGTTAGTTGCTTCCCTGTCCCTACATGGAGATAAAATCCACAACAGGCGACAGGATAAATTCTTCCATCTTATCCAGGACTAGAAGGGAAGGCTGCTAAACTCTGGTGCTCGTGTATTCAAATGGAGAACTGCTGGGGGGGAAAAAAGAGATGGATCAGAAAAAACATTTTTCAAGTCCAGATTTCAAAGAGGTGGGAACAGTCTAGTGAAAGTCTGGGATTGCCTGATAGATGGACAGACTGGATGAAGGAGATAGGTGACAGAGAGAGATGATGACATGATCACATGATGAGGAGATGATT
>NW_008656699.1:69764-78625 GCF_000695815.1 Acanthisitta chloris | reverse complement strand
GGAATGACTGTATAAACCATGGGAGAAGCCATGAGCTGGGGGAAACCTGAACATCTCAAAGCTACTGAACAAGACCCACAAGACACCAAGGAGCAGTCAGGACACCAATGCAGGTTTCCTCATTCATTGTTTTGTCCAGATCTGTGATTAATAGTTTTTGACAGACCTAAAGGATCCCTTTGGAACATCTTCCCTCCTGCTGGACAAGACTGGACTGCAGGTAAAGAGTGTGCCTGAATGGGGGGAAATTAACTCAGTCTGAGGGTGAGGTCCTGGTTTTGTGGAGGGTTAGCATGTTTGGCTGGTGTTCCTGAGAGCCAGGGAAGATGTTGGTGGTACCACACTTGCCCCAACCCTGGCAGTGCTCAAGACCAGGTTGGATGAAGCCTTGAGCAACCTCTGCTACTAAGATAGGAAGGGGAGTCTGACAGAGAGTGACCCTGAGCAATGGGGCCAAACACATCAGTCAAGTTGGGGTTACACTAAGGGAGTAACCTAGTGCTCAGACACAGCTCTGCTGTAGCAGGAATCAGAAGTGAGACAGAAGTGACTCACAAAGTATGAAAGAATTCAACACAAGCACCCAAGGTGTGGGGAGGAGAACCCCATGGTGTGTCTCACTGCAATGGTACGTGCCTACATAGCATGAAGCTGGTGCCAGATCACTTCTGAAAACACCAGCTGATTCTGTCTGCAATCGCTTCCCCAGAACCCACAGTCTCTTCTGAAGAAGCCCCTGGAAATCAAAGGAACTGTCAGACCTGTAACACTGAGGCTGCACTTCTTGTCCTTCATCTGCTTTCCTTCCTCTTTCTGTGTCTCTTCTGCTTTCATACAGACAACGTATGGAGCAGCAGTTTTGACATCAGAGCAGGAGCTGATTGCGACAGAGGAGAGAAGGAGGAAGGAGAGCAGCACAGACGTGAGCAGCTGTCACGTCCTCAGCACTGCTGGCAGCTGTGCCTGCGCACTGAGCTCCTCACCCCGACACAGCTCCCACCAAGCACTGGGCTCCCTCCTTCTTGCTTTGGCTGGAGCTGCACTGCAGTTCCAAAGGCTCCAAAGCGCTCGGCATGTTTTAAATTACAGATAATTCATTTTGATCTGCCTTTTCCTTGGATTTGTAGACAAAATGACTGCAGAGGGGTTTGACACAAATCAAAGGCAGGTTTCCCTAGGAGATACACATCCAGCTCTGCCTGTGCCTCTGCAGTGTTGCAATACAGTCCATAGCAACCAGGGAGAAATCAGTTCTCCTTTCCATGGCAAGGGGTGGAAAAACAAACTGATATCCTAGGAAAACCAGCTTTAGTGGATGGGTGAATGTGTGTTCCTCCGTATTTTGGAGGCCTGACCAACACCAGGACTGCAACTCCAGCACAGTCAAGATTGTCTAAAGAGATCGTCATTACACTTGGATTCCTATTAAGGTTTCAAAGTACCAAGAGGAGGGAGGGGGAGGGAAGTAATGAAGTTACAGTCCTTTATTGTACAAAGGCAACTCGAGACCTTTTTTAGGATGTTATCTATCAGCCTGTCTGGCAAATGTCTGCCTGGTAATAATGTATCTGTCTGCTGAAACAAGCCTAAATAATGCATCATTATATCAATAATTAATAGGCACATGGGTCAACAAGTTCAAGATTGTTACAGGCACAGGAGATGTGAAGGAAATGGTTCATTCCAGGCCCTACCAGGCTTGACATGGCAAGCACAACTTTGCAGGAAAGCAATGGAAGGAGTGTTGGCAGCCAAATGCCAGAGCAGAACGTGCAGGGGACAGGGCTCTTCATGCTTGTGTCTGCTCAGTCCTCACTTACTCATGAAAATCAGGAACCCACCATGTTGGCACTTCCCATGGAATAGAGGATCTCTCTGTTTGGGGAAGAAGGGTAGAACCTGCCCTTTTATTCACACTGAAATTCTCAGAAATGCTCTGTTCATCAACAGAAGAAGGAAGAGACAGCTCTAATGGTTGCTGTTTCCACCATGGGATGTACAAATCCGACACTAAAGATAATTTTTTCCCTCTAAGTAAAAGGGAGGCTTTATCTCATCTACATTTACCTGTCTCTTAGTTAGACCCCAGAGACTAGCTGAGGCTTCCCCTACAGCCACAGAAACAGAGGTGTTTAGGTGACGACACATCACCCCAAGGAAAGATTCCTAAGCAGGATGGAAAAGCATCCCCTGAAGGTGCCTCACTCCTCAGAGGGAGACCAGACAACTCCCTTGGGCCACACAGTTTTTAGATGGTTAAACATGGTCAAACACACAAGCTCCATGCAGGATATTGAACCCTGCATCCTTCCCATGACTGAGCAGTCCAGGGAACATCGGGGAGATCCCATCTCCTGGAATGGCAGCAGCAGCACCAAAGGCAGGTTGATCTCCAGGCCTCCAGAGATGTGGACACAGTATCTGAGGCACCATGGCATACTCAGGCAGAAACAGAAGTCACCTCACAGAAGGAAGTAGGAATTAGAGTTTCCTATGCTCTTGATTTGGGAATCTAACTTCCCTAAGCATACTCAGTAGCTCAAAGGAAATGTGAGCCAAATGGGCCCTGCTGATTTCAGTACAAGCTGATGATAACAACAGCTGAGGTCACCTACTGACCAAAAAACTTGTGCCTGAAATAACCTGAGGCATTTTAAAATGGATAGAGAAGAGAATCAAGCTTACCATATGAAAATGAAATCAAAATCAGAGTGGATGTTTAAATAGAAATATGAATAATGAGGTATTAAAATAGTAACATCTCTTTTCTGAGAAGAGTGCAGAAGGTCAGGGCATTTTGCTAACCCTAATTCCTCTCCCTAAACCAGGAGGGTGAGCTCCATCCAATACAGAAGCCTCCTGGCATTATTTGGGATCCAGAGACAGAAATGCAAGACTGAGGTTGCTATTTGTAAAACAAACAAGCAAACAAACAAAGGAGGAAGACTATGATTATGAAAAGCTCATCCTCTGCAGTTATGGTCAGGTTCCCACATATCATGTGTCCGGAATGATCTATGCATACACACCCCCCAGACAATATGACCCCTTAGCAATCAAAATCTTGCTAAAAATCTCAAAATATGCCCAAATATGGTGTGAACACAGTATTTTGGTGAAACAATTACTGTAACACTTGTCTTAAAAATAGCAACTTAAATGAATGGAGGAAAGAATTCAGATTTTGGCTAGGTTGGGGGTTTTTGTTGGTCATTTGCTTTTAGGGTTTTTTGGGTTTGGTTTTTTGGTTGGGTTGTGTTTTTTTTCAAACACAGGTCTGGTATAAGAAAACACAGCAAACATCACAGCTCCATTTTCAGAAAACCACAGCCTACTTACAACCAAGGCAGTACAGAGGGAAACCGAAACTAGAAGAGAGAAACACAAGCTGCAAAGGCAATTCTAGTAACAAGTCATTTTTAAAAGCAGATGACCAAAATAGAAAAATCCCAAATTAATAGTTACAGTAAACTCTGCTTTTAAGGCTGTGTGATAAGTTAGTTACTGAAGATTCTGTCAAAGGGATTTTCTTCAGAGTGAAGTCCTAGAGCATATGGAGCCTGGTTTGTGCTCTGGCCTGTTTCACCAAAGGCTGATTCTGCTCACTCAAGGAACTCCACCAAGCTCAGAGGAGTGACACCAACAAGTGAGGACAACACCTGAACCATTTCTGAATGAAGATGAATGAACAATACAAACGTCATGTAGTCCCACAGCTCATACAGTCAAGGCTCTCCAGAATGCATTATGAAGCTTTTTTATTTTCTTCTCACGGAGCACATGGCTTTGGGGTTCAAGTGTGCAAACACACTTTTGTGCACCACCTCATCCTCAAGAGACCAAAGCACTAGAGAGTAGATTCCATAGAAAACAGTTCTTAAATGCTGGAGCAATTTGTTCTCTCAAACCCTCTGCTCAGATAACACCATGCTGCCTTCTTGGGACTTTCTGACCCACCGAGGAATCCACCTGTGGAGGTGTTTGTGTGGGGCTGCATTCAGTCAGAGCACACGACCACTGACTTATGGGAATCTGCAGCTAGCCTTAGGACTGTAAGCTTTTACAGTAAATACCGTTTATTTCTGTGCCTTGCCTCAGGGCAGAGGTTCACATTCCCTAAGGAGGACAGGCCCTGGAAGGGCAAGGGGCTCTGCATCGCTGGGCAGGGGAAGAGCAGCAGAAACACATCATCCAGCTCCTAGTAAGGGCAGTGCCTCCATCCCCTCCTCATCCCTTGCCAGCTTCCATGGGAACAAAACCAGCTGCTTACAGGCTCCATTTATATATCTGAAATCCTATGGATGATCCTGGATGGCTAAGGAGCAAAATGTACCTGTGAGGGCACCTGCAAGTGATTCCAAGATGCAAGACCTTGAATAGGAAAAGGAAGTATGGCACCAAGACTTAGGTGGAGTGTAAATTTTCCAAATTAAAGACACTACAGTTCCACAGGAAAGATTAGCTCCTGGAGCTGAAAGGACTCCTGGCAAGAGGTATAGAACATAATTTTCTATAGAGCCTTAGGGACATAGATACCCAATTTCCTTCCATTCTGAGCAGATAATTCCCTTCTCCCCTGAACATCCACCTAGGTGCTGTGGGATGTCACTAGGATCCCTGCTTCTCTCCTAAGGATAAAACAGTGAAAGCCATTTTTTCCCCAATGTATAAATTGGATTTGCAAGGTTCACTTCTGGAGTAAGAGCAACCACCTCATAGTTCAAAATTAATTTATCACCAAGACACATTTTCCTCAACTTAGTTGTCCTGAAATCAAAAGTCACATTCTATGGCTACATATGGTCTTCACTGTCTTCTGACTCTTGTACTGTTGTTTGTCTGACCTGTCTTTGTGCCAGCTCCAATTTTATTGAACAAAGTTCCTCTGTTCTATAATGCAAAACACTTTTCATCCATGTAGACAAAAGAACTTCAAGAGATCCTATATGCTCACAGAAGAAGTTTGGGAGTCAGCAAATTCACATGGTTTGTTGTGTCTGTCCAGTTACTTGATCCCAACTCCTTTCTCATCCATATGATAGGAAGGATTATTGTTCTATTCATGCCTCACAGTCTTGTAATGGATTTAGGGCACAGCTCTTAAAAATGTATAAGAGAGACAGGCATCGCATGATTTTCCTATGGATATTTTATGAGCAAGTCTGGTGCATGCTGTGTGCTAGAAACAAAAGGCTGCACAATGTGCTACCAGAGCAAGAGCTGTGTCATTATGTCTTGCATTCAGGGCTTCTGGGAGTCTTGGGCAAGAAAAACAACAAAACAAAGGCATGGGAGAGACACCAGGATGGAGTAAATGGGTCAGGACAGCACCGATACAGTGCAGTCATTGCTATTAAGACCTATAATTCAGTCCTTTGTCAGAGAACAAATCCGATTTAGGCAGCAGCAGCCTGGCCCCTCCTTCTTTATTGGCTCTTGTTTGGGGGTTGTGTTTGTTAGCTAATTGACTTAAACTACTACCTTGAAAAGATGATACTAGTACCTGCTTATCTACACCTGCAGCAGCCACCATGGGATGTTTTGGTACCAAGAACCACTTCAACCATTATCACTGGAGTGATTAATTGCCATCTGAAGCAGAGACTTCCACTGCCACTGGCCTGATGAAAGGTGCTGGCTGACATTTTTCAGGGTATTCAGCTGCCAAAATTAGGTGTCAGTGATGTTCAAGGCACCTGAGTCTTTCAGATGTGTTTTCAAAGAAGCACAGCAAAGGGAATTTGCTTTCCTGAGGAAGTTTGGATATGCTCAGTATTCAGTACCTTCCAGTTTCCAGCTTGACTGTAATTCCTTTGACGTATCTGTAGGGTAAGATGACACTCACTGAGGCCAAGGTTACCTTGTTGCAACCTCCAGCCCAGCGAGTCCTGAAAACTGACTGCCCAAGGCTGAGAGGTGTCCCAGGGAGGAAAGTGGCTTCTTACCTTCTTCTTTTCAAGACAGGACATGGGTAGTCCTAATTCAGTGCCAAATTCCCTCTTGCATATTCTACTCACTGTTGTTTGCATGAGCATGAGGGTGGTGACTAAGGAGATGACACCAGTCCCAGACCCCATGAGAGTTTCCACTGTATGCAACGGTGATCACCCAAATTCTGCATCAGCAGCTTGAGCCTGCAGACACAGCCAAGGGTTGCTTTATTCTGTGGGGTTTTATCTTAGTTATCATGATGAGCCTCTATACAAGAAATGAAGCACCAAAGCTCTTGCAATGCTTAATTTATTCCTTCAAAAAGGTGGACACAGGATGGAAGTAGGGACACAGCATACAATCCACTGCTCATTGGCCTTTCCAAATCTACTTCTCTTACCACCATTGCAAACAAAATAAAATGCTATTTATATTTTCTTTATTCTATTTATACCATTTTCACTATTAGATAACTACAGAGCAACATACTCATGTGGTGCTTTACAACTGGAGAACTGAAGGAAACTGCCAAGCTGAGTGCCAGGAACAAATACTCAAACTCGAACCGCATTGCACATGCATATAAGGGCATCTACAGCTAAAAATGTGGGTGTTTTCCTTGCAATCTTACTCAGAAATGAACTTTTAAAGAATCAGCTTTGCCAGAGGCATTAGATTCAATCTTCTGTTTCAGTGCAGATTCATCACCAAGGAGGGCAGGAAGGAATTTTTATACATTACTTCTAAACATCACTATTTTTCCCAAGGGAACATTTGAGTCTCTTAACAATATATTCAATGGATCCCTGGTTTATACAGCAACCCCATAATAATACTTAGAACGTACACAGACTCTTGTAAATATTACCTTATTATACTAAATGTAGCAACTTCAGTTTGCTATTTATGGGAATGCTCTTTCTCAAGATGCTTCATAGTAGAGAAATGTAAATACCTCTGAAGTGGCAGTTTCTATAGAAACTTATTTTGCCAGTGAATTGTAGAATAAACAGCCCAATTTTCTACATATCTCTCCAAAGTGGCAGATAATAATACTGTACAACTCTGTAGCCATTTATGTCTTTGAAGCTTGCTGTAAATACGAACTACCTATTCCTTCAGAAGTATCCTTAGGTAGTATCATACTAAGAAGCGGAGGTAAAACAGCAGATAAAAGACTTTACACAGAGTAAGATGCCACTGCCCAAGAGCCTGATGTGCATCACACTTTTATTTGTGGCTCTGTGACAGTGCCTCTTGTCCCAGGCTCAGAAACCATCAGTTTCACTCCCAGAGAGAACTCTCAGCAGAAGCTCTAGAGTGAGGGCTGAAACCAACCCCAAAACACGCAGCAAAACCTGAGGTGTTTTTTGGAAGCTCAGTTGGTTTTACCCGATGAATGCGTGAGGAGTTACCAAGTTCATCTCAGTGTTGGCAGTGCTGCTGCCTGGAACAGCACTGGCCTGGGCTGTTTGTCTACAAGACTTTTCAGCTTTCAGGAAAGCTAGTACCAGGAACCCATTTTTTCTGGTGTTGACACAGCCTGGAGAGCAGCTGTGAGGAATTTCTGTCCTCCCCTCAGAACACCGTGCCCATCAGGTAAGTTGAGGAAGGAAGTTGAACTCCCTTGGGCTGAGCAACCATTCCTGATCGTTTCGTGACGCTTTTTTACGGGAACAAACACAGCCACACTTAAAACATGGGGTGAGTGCAAAGCCCCATGTGCCCACAAATTATGCTTTCCAGTATGGAACAGAGATGTATGTCCCCTGAGCCCTTCCCACTGCCCTGGGGCTGTTCCTGCTCCCTAGGCTGAAGTGGGAAGGTGCCTGGGCATCAGGCACTTCACCCCACAAGGCATTTGGCTGTCAGATCTCCATGTGGCTAACTGTGCTGCACATCCTTGTTCCCACCGTCCCAGCCCCGCGCGGATGCTGAACGTTAGTGCTGAGATCAGAGCTGTGGGAGTCAAACCTCCTCCACACACCAGATGGTTCTGCGTTTGTTTTTAGTGCTTACCTATCTGCTCCTCGACTCCTGGGAGTCATGTGAATTTGGGAAGGGAAAGAAGAAAAGACTTCCCCAATGGTTA
Organism: Acanthisitta chloris; assembly: GCF_000695815.1. Lineage (NCBI taxonomy): Eukaryota > Metazoa > Chordata > Aves > Passeriformes > Acanthisittidae > Acanthisitta > Acanthisitta chloris. Next base: position 70,602 of record NW_008656699.1, on the reverse strand, counting down.
ACAGAAAAATCATCAAGAAATTTCCTTTTCACGCGTTATCTCAAAACACAGAGGTTGTACTCAAGGAGCATTCGGAACTTCCTTAGAAAGGAGGGAAATCAAGAGATAGGGGCAGATGTGGAAAGTTCCTTGGTATCCAAACTGTGTGGACAGCTTGGTCAGTGCTCCCTCTGCTCTAGGGACAGGCGAGACACCCTTCAGACCAGGAGACTCGATTGTCCAGCACTTTGGCTGCCTTCCAGTTTCTCTGCATGATGAAGAGCAGCATTTTCCACTTTAACCTTGCCCTTCCTAAACCAGCAGTATTTAAAAGGTGGTGACTCTGTCTAAATTTAGCAATGATAATCCATCTGATTTCACTCTCTCACTTGTAGGAATGGACATGTTTTGATTTTATCTAAACAAAACAGCTTGTACTTCTGCACTACCTGTGCAGTACATGAACATGTAAGTAAATAGAAACTAGTGCCAGTGAGGCATTCTACAAATGTGTGATGTTTCCTCTCTGGACTTTTTAGATCCAGTACAGGCCTACTAACAGTTGTGATTTATTTCACAAGTTGAATGAGATCCAGTTCCTGGGGGTATATCATTATGTCTACATTTTTTTCTCAAACTTGATTGCATGAAGGAGCCTCAAAGTGTGACCAACCCATCTGCATTCTTAAGACATGTAAACAAAAAGGCAAATGGGGACATTTCCAAATGAATTTGTGAAAAAAAGGCATCTGAGGAACACCTCATAACAGCCTGTCCCAGGTTTGTGAATACCTGACATAGACAAGTGTGGTAATGCTGACATGGTAAGATAGAAGATAGGTCACTTTATCCCTGGAGC
>NW_008656699.1:58709-69750 GCF_000695815.1 Acanthisitta chloris | reverse complement strand
TTTCCCTAGTAACCCTCACTTAGCATGATAAGCAGGTCAAGAGAAAATCCAAAACATGATGGGGTCAAAACTGCCTCTTGTAATCAAGTTGTAGTGAAGGGAAGCAATAGGAAGCAACAGCTCCGCTCACAGCAAAGGAGATATGGCAAAGTATAAAGCCTAAAAATAGGGAGGTCCACAACACAAACACCCTCAGCCAGCTATGCAAGCAGAGCCACTCTTCCCTGATCCTTCCTTTCCTGCTGCAGATCTCTCCCATCTCCTGCTTGGGCTTCTCAGCTTTGCAGTCAGTGTACTCACAAAGCATGCAGTGGGGTGATGTGTGCCAGGCACTACCAGTGGCTCCTGCTTCCTGCAGGGAACCTAAAGGGTGTCCAGCAGCTCATGGAGGTGATGGCACTGTGGCCTGCATGGATATGGCCAGAAGTGCAGCATCTCTTCCACACAGGGAGAGCAGTTTTGGAATGAACCAGAAAGACAAGTGCTACCTCAAATCAGCAGGCTGGATATCCTCATGGAATATAAAACAGGCTTTGGAGTTTTATCACTGTATTATCCCCAATTTTCCTCCTATGGCTAGGGCTTGATGAACATCCATTTTCCTTTTCCCCACTGCTGATGTCTGTTGCTCTCACATCCTGGTCCCACTTTAACTCCATCCATATCCTTCCACACTGCAGAACCCCCTTCTTCCCATCAGTGGTTTCATTCCTCCCCCACTTCTCCCACCAGCAGAAGCCCTCTCTCCTCCTATCCCCGCGGAGAGTGCTTTGCTCCCCAGCTGATTTGAATTCCTCCCTCCTTCCGTGGGCGATGAATCACTCAGAGCAGTGGCATTAAACACTCCACAGAGAAGGTAGGAAGACTCAATCCCGAGTGGGAGTGCATATAAAGTACAATGTTAGTGGGTGCCTTCAACACCAAGACCAGAGGTTCTCAAACTTCCCTGGGGTATAAACAGCCTAAGGGCTGGATGCTTCCTCCTGGACATGATGGCAACTGCCATAGCCAAAAACAGTGCCATGATTTATAGATGAATATATAACAGTTAATGTTTAATCTTTACCATTATTGTATCTTATAATTACAGGATCCCATTATCATAACTCACACGAGATTCAGAAGGAAGTTAGAAATATTATCTAGAGAGACATATGTAAAAATTGAAATAAAAGGGTTTCCATTCCATTTTAGCATATGGGGGGACAGACTCCTTACCTTGAAATGCTTCTGTGTCATCAATGTGGCATTTCTATGCAGAACCATTGAGTGTAACAATTTTCAGTCTGTGGCTTATCAACTACTGTCTTTTCTGCTGAAAGTGGAGTTTAATTCTTGCCTAAGCCCTGCAAGATTGTCTTAGCTCACACATCACCACCAAACCCCTTTCTAGTTACAGGGTGATTGGAACCAGAGGCCACAGAGTCTCACTACAGCCCATGTCTCAGTGATATTTTGGTTTTGAGTCACAATTTGATTCATGGCAAGAAACCTTATCAACTACTGTCTTTTCTGCTGAAAGTGGAGTTTAATTCTTGCCTAAGCCCTGCAAGATTGTCTTAGCTCACACATCACCACCAAACCCCTTTCTAGTTACAGGGTGATTGGAACCAGAGGCCACAGAGTCTCACTACAGCCCATGTCTCAGTGATATTTTGGTTTTGAGTCACAATTTGATTCATGGCAAGAAACTGCGTTGCCAGTGATGGAAGTTCTGCAGTATCACCTGAGCACATGAAATTTAATTAGTCCAGAATTTGCTGTGCTTAACAAATAGCATGTTGTTTAATGACTCTGCTCAGAACACCTACATGTTTTGTTCCTGTTACCAGTACAGCTCTTACATGTGACAAAGAGACTAATTTTTTAACAGAGGAGGGAGAAGGAGGGAGAACAGTTTATGAACTCTTTTTTTCTGAGTGTAATAATAGCAATATGGGGCTCTACACCAGCTATGTCTCAGTGACTTCTTTTAAACATGTTTAGCCTATACTTGAAGGATAACTTTTCTTACTGCCAACTCTGTCAGCTCACACTGACATCAGCAAACCCAACAGAGTTCTTTCTGGCTTATGTTCCATCACCAGTAAAAAATTTTGAAAACTAAATTTTTCTCCCTGTACATGAATATAATGCTTTAAATTATGGTTTTGGTCATGTTTGCGCAATCCCCTGTACCCAGCAAAGACTCTGCAGAGTGGACAGAGCCCTCTGTGTGCACTGCTGTGTCCTGAGGCATCAGTCATGGAATCATGGCATGGGTTGGGTTGGAAGGGACCTTAAAGATCATCCAGTCCCACCCCGTGCCATGGGCAGGGACACCTTCCACTAGCCCAGGTTGCTCCAAGCCCCATCCAACCTGGCCTGGAACACTTCTATGGATGGGGCAGCCACAGCTTCTCTGGACTGTAGAAAAAGCTTAGCAGACAGAAGGATATCAAGTTGCCTTTTCAGAAAAGTCACCTCTTACATTAAAAAGTCTATTTAAAACCAATAAAACTTCTGTTTTCCTTTGGTCATGCTTTTCCTGTGTCTGATCCTGCCACAGCTCAGATTCCCATGGTGTAATGAAAGTGACCACAAGTGACAGCGAAAGCAAAATATGTGCAAGTGTTACACATAAAAACAGTGAGGACAGAACTTCTTATAAAAACTCATTTGTGAGCAAACTGACACTGCAGGTTTTTTCGCTTGGATTTCAGACAGAGGCTAGCAAAATTTACAGTAACAAACCTTTGAATTCTCACTCAAATCAGAGAGTGACTCAGCAGTGCAAGGAAAAGCAAGACTAAACGTTGTGAAGTCTTGACAAACCAGCCGAGGAATGAGCAAGCAGGAGTCCAACTTGGAAGCAGTCACGGAGTTTGCATCTGAGGAAAACTTTGCTGATTACATTCTGGAGGGGGTTTGTCACAGGGCAGTCTCACTGCAAAGTGAAATCCCATGTGTGTATTGAATCCAGTGCCAAATAATTCCCTTCTGGGTATAAAACTGGTTGAAGAATTCCAGGAAGCCTTTCCTTACAGCGGAAGCTAATTCAAAGTCCCCAAATGCATACAAAAAAAAAACTTTCCTTCCATGTTTCACAATCTCAGGCACCTCTGAGAGCCTTCAGGGTGCCTCTGCACTATTTCCAGAGCTCTCATCTTTCACCCATATCCACAGGACAGCTGTGCCTGAGGAACTCACCGGCCCAGCCTCTACTTGTCTCTGGCTTGGGATAACTTGTCCTGCTCACAGATCCTGTTTCTTGAGGGCAACCCCTTCGATAACCTGCACACACAGATAACCCCTGGTTCATCTCCTGTCCAGCTTCTGAAGGAGACACTCTGAGACCAGGACTGGAGGGGTCAGATGAGGGGGACTGGAGATAAGGAAGATGCAGGATCTGGAGGAGGGTAGGGGAAAGGGAGGAGGTTACACAGGACCAGAGGCTGGAGCTGATCAGAGCGGAAGATGCTCTGAGGTGAACTTGCAGTGTGGGCTGCAAACCTCTGTGACCAGCACAGCTGAGAAAGCTGTGTGAATCCCTTTAGTTTCTACACTTTACGTACAAAAAGAGTATAAACATTTCCTCTGGCTAATTCTTATGCAAATAGAGGGAAGTCATAAGTTATAAATTATAAAAGCTGCTGCTCCCCTGTTCCAGGTTCACATCAAGTCTCTGCTTCACAGATACCAAAACATGAACACATCACGGCTGGGAAGAAACACTTCATTCCAGATCCAGGCTGGATCAACAAAGGAAAGCAGTCAGAGCAGCTGGCACAACCTCAGATCTTCAGGAGAAGCCATCAGGGACACTAAGACTGACCTCTTCCTGTGCCTATTGCAACACATCTGCTTGGGCTGGGATTCCAGGCCATCTCCTCCTGACAAACGTCAGTGAGCTGCGTCTGCTCCTGAAGACTATTGCATCTGTGTCCTGCTCACACTCACTCCAGAGGTTCCTGTTTCATATCCTGTTCTGACTGCTCTACATGTATCATTCTGATTGCTCTACATGTATCATGTACACTAATTTCAAGTACACACAGGAGGGAATAGAAGTTTGTATGCATAAAGATTATAAAGTCTAGGGATTTGTCAGGGGTTATAAACCAGCTTGGTGTTAAACCCACACTCCCACTACACAAATACATGTGGATGCTGTGTACCATGGGTTGTGTTTCAGATAAAAGTTAAGGCACAGAAATAAGTCATTTAGTTTCCAGCAAACTTCTAATGTGCTCCTTCAGAGACTTTCTAATTTTCACAATCCTTCTCACTGCCACGAAGTGAGTGCTAGAGCCAGCAGCTCTTACCCACCCCTATAAACTGCACTGATTTAAGTCCCTCAGAGGCAGCAGATCTCTTTGAAGTGGGAACAGTGAGCAGTAGCAGATATGAGTGCTGCCTTCAATGAATTTGGAGGGAAACCTTTCTCTCAAAGCTGGAACATGTTGCAGAAATTTGGAAACCTCATGTTTCTTACCTGTCTGGGAAAGAAATGTAATTTCTAACAAACAGACCTTGTTGCATCCAAAGGCTGTTCTGCTGCATGGCCACTGCTCTGACAGGGCACACTGCCACAGCCCCATCAGAGAGCTCCTGAAGGCTGTGCTGCCTATTCCTGCTATTCCTGACAGCAGAGATGGGATTACAGGCTGCTCTGGGGCGTCCTCAGCTCACACCCATAGAGACTCAACATGCAATTCTCTGCCAACGTGATTTTTCCTACATCTACTCCTGTGCTGGGCACTAATCCAGGGAAGTTGAAAACCCTCCCCCATGTCACCCACTCAGCACTACAGTATCTGTTTCCCAAACCTTCTGATAAGCGTAGCTGTTATTCTGTTCTAATCTTGTCCCAAACACACCAGTATGTCCTGAAGTGAAACAGCAAAGGAGAATTCAAACTAAGCATTTACCTGCAAGCAGTTTTCCATCAAAAGGGGTAAAAATATATCCCAGCCCAAACCCAACGAAGCATCACAGCTACTGTCTGTGATCCTCTAATAGCAGTGCCCATGCCGGGGCAATAGGTCTTGAAGTATTTCATGCAATAAAATCACCCAGGACAGAGTGTTTGGCTCTGCTTTTCAGGTTGGGGGTTACAAATGTTTTGACAAATGCATCTGACTTGCAATCAGTAAATAAGCAAGTCCTAAAACATTTGATGCAGAACTGTATTTCCCTGATAGAAATACATTCCCATGCTGTCTCCAAAGGGAGTGTAAGTCTTCAGTGAGTAATACAAGTCCTACTCCTCTAGCCTGCTCAGACTGTCTCTGAGGTTGCCTATATCCACAGAGCAAGAACTGCAACACAGTCACAACTGCTTTTCATTAATATCTGAGAATAGACCAAACTCTGACTTACCTGGTTGATACTACCACTCACTGTGCTACAGGTGTGCTCCTATGAGCAATGCTTCCACCTCCTGTCAGCCCTAAATGTGCAAGAGGTGGAATATATCCATTGAAAAGCATTGGTACTAGTTTGTGTTTCAAGGTAATCTTCACTGACAAACAGCATTTCTTTAGAAACTGGACTTTGGGATTCAAATACATTTCCTCTCCAAGACAACATGATCTTTTTTCTTCCAACTCCCAATAGGAGATGTGCCCTAAAAAAGCCTCCTGAATTGTTTAAATCCCAACATAAGGATTCTTCCTGATGGAAGAGAGGTGTATATACCATATGAAAAAAAGGATTCCTCTTGCATCATCAGTTCTCCTTAGAAACTTAGAGGAGAATGTTTTGTGTACACAACAACAGTGTCTGCTACAGGCTTTTTTTGAAGTCTAAAGAAAGGGAAGTTGTGAAAGGAAACTCCTCCAGTGTGCAGCTCTTTGAGCTGCCTTTAGGTCAACCCAGATGGAGGAGATAGAGCCCTCATGGCTCTCTTCACCTCCAGGTCTCCCCTTCTGGGAAGGGTCTCATCAGTGTCATAGAGATATCCAAGGCTGCTGCACTCTTGGGGGTTAAAACCCATTTCACTACAGGCATAGCAGATCCACGTGGATCATGGACAAGGTTATTTGTGTCTATTTATAGCACCTCACAACTCAAAACAGGTTGAAGACTGAATATGCAAATAAATGCATCTGAGGAACCAACAAATACAGTTTTCTCAGTCACCACAAATGCTCTGCAATTTCTGATCTTCATTTATGTCTGTCTTTCTGTCTCCTAAAAGGAATCTTAAATAGTGCTTATGTATATTTAACTGCTTCTAATGTACTAGAAAGAACAGTGAAGAGTTCACACTTCCCTGAACATGACCTGAAGGCTTCAAATTTATTCAGGCAGGAAAGCACATACCTTTTTAAAGATAAATTATGTGACTACAGAATCAGATATAATTAATATAGTGTGTCCTCATTTTCCAAGGAGGGAAAAAAAGAGGGAGATTATCACCCTAAAATATCAGCCACAGATTAGACAGAGTATGAAAGAAAAAGATTGAAAGGTGGATTGTGGCTCTTGTTCAGATACACATCTTTAGCACAGTAAATTTCACCTAATAAGTCATTTTTCCTCCATCCACCAAGTACTAATCTCTGGTAATGGTGTTCCAGGTTACTGACTGAGTGGAAATCCATGGCAAATGAAGGCAGGGTGCAGGCCCTGGATCCCGGGATTTGGGATGCTGTTGACACAGGGTGCTCCTGCTGCAGCCATGTTTCCTGTTTCTATAAACATGCTCTGTTGGAAAAGGGGCTACTCTGGGCACACATGTGCACTTTATAGCCAGTTCTGTGCCAACATAAATCAAGCCCAAATGCCATCTCAGTGACCTAATGTAAGGCTTGTGCTTAAGGGAGTCCACAGCCATAAGTAAGTGGGTTCCAAGGTAATTAATTTGAGGAGTCCACTTACATTTCGATCTCACAACCAGCCAGGCTGCCTCGTGCTTCCCTTGGCTTTTGAGCCTCCCCAAATTTCACTCTTCCATTTCCTTCACTTCCTCACCTTTCAGGGTGAGAGCTTAACACCACAAGGGGAAATGAAACAGAGAAAAACCAAAACAAAACAAGCTGCGAAGCACATTTGACATCCAGAGGGATTTGGTTCCTTTTTCAGCTACAGGTATGAAGCAGTAATAATTTTGTGTCCACAACTCAAATCATAGTTTTAGAAAGAAGGGAAGTCTTTAAGTGCATCTTTGCTCAAAAAACATGATGGCTTTTAAAACACATTCTATTTAATGTTCAAGTCAGCTGAATCCTAAATTGATTTTTTTATTGCTTAGAAATGGTCTGGGAAATAGAGAGAAACTCATACTTCCCTCAACTCTTGGTGCTCTAATGCACTGTCTCTGAGAGAAGGTGCAGGGAAAGCCACAGAAATATGTGCTTCTGCTTCTGACAGAGGATGAACCTGCCTGCCACATGTCTTCTCCTGAGTGGGACCAAGAGAACTGCCATCAGCCCATGGCAGTTGCTCCTGCTCTGCCTGCACTGTTAAGCAACATGAGTCTGCTCAGAGAAACCAGCTTGCTAAAGGCAGAGTTCAATTCCTTTCCCAGGAAAATCAGAAAATTAACTCCTACTACCTTCTGTGGAGGCTGGATCAAATGTAAATGAGGAGACATGCAATTAGTCATGGGATAAACTGGTCCATCAGATTCAAAAGGAGATGCTTTACAGGAGGTAATTACATTTTTCTTGCCCAATTTATATACACTGCCCTGAGTCACTGAACATAAGGCCATTCCATAGGATCAACCTTAAGCCAAGGATTCTCAGGTTTTCACAGCAGAGAAAGCTGGGACTGTTTCACACAGCCAACACAAAGGTTGTTAACTTGGTGCCACATTTCTCCCTATTTGATGCTCACTGCTCATGAGGAGGTCACAGGGATTAGAGCCTATTTCTGCAGATTCTAATCAGTTCTGAAACTGCAGCATTCCCATATTTGCTTGTGCAATAACAGTGCAGAACCTGTTTCTATCAGACAGACTGATTAAATCTTCCTGTAGGCATGACATGGACTTTTCCAATGAGATCTCCTCTGGTTCATCTTAAATGTTCAACCTCACTTTCAGAAGGGATTTCAGCTTTGTTTCTGGTTCAGTCCGAAGAGTATGCAGTCTGTGCCAGGGCTGCCCAATGCACATACTTCCAGGAGCTTCTATAGAGGTCAGCATTCCAGTATGATCAATATAGACTAAAGAAAAACAGTAAGAGTGCTCAGACTTTACAGACCTGCTGAGAAAGGCCCAGAGAAAGTGCCCAAAAGCTGTTAGCAGAGCATGAGATGGCACAGCAGTGACTAGCCTTTCCTGGTGAATATGTGTTTACCTAGCTAAAATGTGCTAAACTACTATCCAGGCAGCAATGAAAGACCCTCACTTCCAAGGGGGTCATTGCATTTCTTCTTCTTTCTCATTTGGGACCTAGAAATCAAATTTCAGAAGATGATGCTTCGAACATCCTGATACAATTTGCTGAACACCAGTGGATTTTTCTACAAGAGCTTAAATAGATATGCAACACTTCAGTGGTTATGAAGATCTGAAGGAGGAACCAGATTTTCTCTTTTACATTTGGAATTCTTCTGTGCTTGCCTTGTGTCTGAGGAGATGTAAACAGAGGGGGGGGAAATATGTGGCTCAAGGAGCTATTCAATAAAATAAAAAAGTGCATGTGCACACTCACAGAAACAAAGAAAACATGCAGAGTTTCTTATAAGAATCTCCTTTATTTTAGGGAAGAAAATGCAATGATTTGAATGATATGATTCGAATCTTTATGCAAGATAAATGAACAGACAGAATAACTCAACAAAGACATTAAACCAGGCTAAACTTCCCAGATAGATTTTAGCTTAATTCATGGTTATAATGGACCATGTTGCTCGTGTTCAGTTTTACAGGGTGTTTCTGGAGCTCAGTGGTGAAACAAAAGTAGCTTTTCAACACATCATCCCAAATTCAGAACCAAACTTCTTATTCTGCCACAAGGAAAATGGATGATTCTTCCAACCTGGAGATGGAAGAGTCCTGAAAGAGAGCTCACTGCAATGATCAGTCACATTTAGCATAGGAACAAGTGAGATGAGAGTGGAGGAGATAAAATGAATGTGCAAGTAGGAAGGAAACACAACATAGACTTGAGGCTTGTCTAGATTTTTTGACTTTTTAGGAAAACAAATGTCTTCCATCACATCCTGTCTCTTGATTTTGTGATCATTCCACATTTTCCAAATTTCTGTCAGCTAGAAAGAGAACAGCACTGTACTTTGCACGTGATGGTATGATATGCTGTGCTGATGAGATGATACCTTGTGCCAGATTAGGGATCTCTCTGGTCCTTCTTGTATCTGTGGTTGCAACCACTAACAAAAGTGCAACAAAAAAGTAAAAGGAAGTTTGCAATAGGCAGCTATGGGCAAATCTGCTCACAAGAACCTTGTTTCTTCTCCCTAAAAGTCAAAGCCTGATTTGCACCCTGAAATAATTCCTGTGCCTTACGCAACTCTCCATTATTTTCAATCCTTTCTGTAAATGTCCTCATAAACTTCATAAATGCACCTTTTGGAGGGTTCTCCTGAATTCTTCCTGGTGATATTTTGTAGCAATGAGTTTGTTTAAAGATCCAGATACCTTAATCAACAGCATATTCTGGCTTCATCACAAAGCTCCTGAAATTTGGACCTGTCAAGTCCAGACTCCAAAACTGCAGAGAAGTGCCCACAGGATGGGTCAAAAATGCAAGAATTTCCCATGCATACTTGGTCCAGCTCCCTGTCCACAGATTTGGGAAGAGGAGGTTTGAATCCACCCAGTTGCTCTTCCTTACCCTTCTCCAGGGAGCTGCACCCACCAGACACCAGACCTGGGAGATGTGCTGCAGATGCCCAACTTCTGGCTGCCCCTGGGAACCAGCTTCTGGCTGCAGGGAAGTCCTTCAGTGAAGAGTAAGGGATGAAGGAAGTGTGAACAGAAGCAAGAGGGACACTGCCCATCTGCTACTCCCAGAAGTTGTGCTCTTGGGGAGAAGGGTCAGGGAGCCTGAATTAGTGGTTTTAAAGTTGGGGGAAGAAGTAGAACAAGTCTTAAGAGCATGTGCGAGGACAGGGGAAAGAAAACCAGAGAACTGCTGCAAAGAACCAGAGATCCTTAGGTCAGCAAAGGATCACGCAATAAGCCAGGAACGAAATCATGGCTTGAGCGATGACTTTGTGCCACCAACAGAATCCCTGGGGGAGTAGACATGGAAAGGGAAGGCTTATCCTGGGTTTTTCACACTTAGCAGCACAGGCAGGCAGCCTAGGAAAGAGCTAAGGAGAAATGATTTATGAGGACAGAGCTATTGCTAGGTTAAACAACAAGTAAGGGCAGACATAACAGTCTACAAATACCCATAAGAGCAAATGTCAAGGAGTGTGAGGAATTGTTGGGAACAGCAAGAGAAATTTGCTAAGACTGAGGTGTTATGGCTCCTGATACGCTTGCCCAAACAGCTGAAGCTTTGTTAGTTGTGACCAGCTTGGGCAAAGCACAAGCAAATGAAAGGCAAAGAACAAACACAGGTGATTATTCAACTCTGTCCCATGTTCAGGTGAGCTCCATGTCTCCATCACCACAGAAGCTATAGGCAATGCTCAGTACAGGAGTTGGAGACAGCATTCTGAAGCCCTACTGCAGCTCCTTTTCCCCTTATGACTTTCGTGGTAGCAGCAATTACAAACCTGATTTAATCAAGACAGTTTCAGATTGATTGTATAAATGAAGAACTCACACAGCTGCTACTGCAGAGGAATGAGCACACAACATCAGTCATAGCTAGACAGACTGTCCACCACAGCAGTGTCACTACAAGTAACATCCAATTTATCCTGGATAAAGGATGAGTGTTAAAACTGCACTTTATCTCATGCCTACTTAAGCCCCTGAAATAGCTTAGCTGGACTCAAAGTTTGTTCTGTGCTGAGCACCTGCATGAGGGGTGAGGTCCAGCGCAAGGTCATGTTTCAGGGAGGGAAAGATTTCAGCAGAAGGCCTGGGAGCTGTGCATGATGCTCAACATGAAGGGCAAGAGCTCCTGGTGAG
>NW_008656699.1:47435-58697 GCF_000695815.1 Acanthisitta chloris | reverse complement strand
GATGGAATGCAAAGTGAAAATCAAACAAACAAAAAGGACCTTTGAATTTTGGTTCTCACCATTGCAACAGTGGCAGGGTCAGGAAGAAAGGGCTACAAATAGCAAGGTAGAAAGGGAGAATGGGATTGGCCCTGAATCCCTCAGATTGCAAAATTATTTCCTAATTAAAGGAAATAAATATGGGTAAAGGGGAGAAAAGAGCTCCTACAGAGTCCTGAATTGTGGTAAGGGGGAGAGGAAAGGGATAAAACAAAGCAAATGCACAGCCACAGGAAACAAATGTCTCCCTAAGATCCCATCTATCACCCTCTTCTCTGACAGGTGTCCCATTCCCAGTCCCTGGGGATTGGTTTGTGCACTCAGGAGGATAAAGCAGTTTCCTTACGTCTTCCTGTGCTGGTTGAGACATAGGATCACTAACATGGAGCAGGAACCTACTGCTCACTTAGCCCTGACTCCTGAAAAACAATGCCAATGCTGACACCCAGTAAAGAGCAGCCACACAACTCCTGTGGTGAGGAGGAAACTGAGAGAAACCTGGGATAGCTGGGGGGGATTTATTTTGGCTGAGCATCATTAGGTGGGTCTGATGATGGCTATGAGGTTTCAACACAAGCACAGAATGAAACTCATTTCTAATGTCCTAAGGATTTCAGAACTATCTAACAACTAACTACAGTTTAGCTTCCATTTTATGGGTTGGAAAGAGCTGACCATCCTACAGGAAATGCCACTCAATGCTATAACAACATTTCACAGCAAGACTTAGGAGCTGATCAAACAGAAATTTGGGTACAAAAAAAAACCCAACATAAAAGATGAGGAACTCTTTTTGTCAAAGGTTTACAAGTGGCAGGAAAAAAATGAATGAGGAAGAAAGGCCTTGTAATTAAATCCTTGACTTGAGATTCAGGTTTTGCTTCTCACCTTAATGCCAAAAACACATTCACAACAAGAGGTGCCTTATATATTTGTAAACACTACGTTCTGAAAGGGACACGATATAATATGCAACTTCCCAGTCCATGGAATGCTGTCAAGAGCCTCCAGTGGGAAGAGCTGCCTGGCTATGCTGTGGTGTCAGTCCTGTGGTAAATGTTTCTAAGGAAACTCAGGTAGTGGCATGGTACCCAAAAGTGTGCCAGGGAGAGATTTTGAGTCTGTTTCTGTGTTGAGGAAGGAAAGTGCTTTTCACCTTCCAGATTTGTCTGGGGCTTTTGCTCCATTTTTTAGGAAAGTCTTGAGCAGGAAGCTAAAACAATTACCTGAGCAGAGACATACACACTGTAAACTTTGACTCTCCCAAAGAAGCATTTCATGATGTACAATACCTTCCAATGAGTGAGACACCTTGTGCCCTTTACTTTTTCACCCTAAAAACTGAGGCAGGACACACACCAAAAAAAGAGAACAATCCTTACTGTGAATCTTTACTTTTGTCTTGAATCCTTTTCTGGATGTTTATGGCATCCCATAAAGTTGCTGCAACATGCCTGCTGTATTTTTAATTGTCATTTTAAATGCCAAAACCCAGAAGTCTTACTTATATTGTATGTGAACACAGTGTCTGCTTATGTTCAAACCCTCAGGCACTTTAAATAACTCCACTGTACACAGAGAACGTTGTTCATTTTGTTTTTACAATTTTTGCCTGTGTAGAAGGAGCTCTAATGTCTTGAGAACATAAATGTATGTTCATAACCAAGGAGCAAGATCACAGCTGGAATCTACCTGAGCCTTGGATCACATTTCAGCAGTGGCATGAAGGGAAAAAGCAGCTTATTTCTCTGTTTAATTTACAAGAGCCACAAGTGGAACAGCACATACTAGACTTACTGACGTAACACACAGGTGAGTGCATGTTACAGGTCCACCTCTGTGCCTAATCCACAGGGAATATCACACTGTTCCAGCCAGACTTTAGAGCTGTTACCACTGCAGCCCTGGAGGAACCTGGTCTGAACCCTGGTGTGTTAGTAAAGGTGGCAGCTGCCATAACAGACTTCTGTGTAGGCTACAAATTTGGGACATAAAATGGGGGGGTTTTATTGATTCCAGTGAGTTTCATACCAAGCCTCCATTGTTCTGTCTCAAAGAATAAACCATTAGAGAATTTATAAGCTAATTTGTTGGGGTTTTTCTTTCAAGGATTAAACAGGAGCAGCTCGTAATTTCCTTTAAATGCATCTATTATTCATGAGTATTCAATAAGTTTTATTATGGGCTTAAAAACAACAGCATATATATCTTTATACTCAAGTCCAATCTGCTACACGGGTTGTGAAACTCCCATTTTATGTTTGGCTGTGACTGACCATGAAAGTCACAGGATAATATGTGTTCCCTGAGTAAAGACACAGACAGGTACCTGGCCAGTGTTCCTTTTGCACATTACTTTGCTGTAAATAATCTTACATGCAGTTTTGCCACATCCTTTCTGCAGGAATCTCTGGGAGTGGGTTAGCAAAGTGTGGCTTGCAGAAAGCTGACACGCAGTATTTATGAACAGAGAGGAAGTAAATTAAGTTCGGTGTTTGATACAACATTGGAGAAAGGCTTTTTGCAGTAAGAAGAGGAGGTACAGTCCTTACTCTAGCCCAGCCATATTACCAGGCAAGGAAAACTGTGTTGAGTTAGGACTACAGACAAAGAGTCAAAGAAAGACAATTTCTCAGTCCGTCTCCTGTAACAGCTGCCGCGATTTGGAACATGTGCAGAAGAGAATGGGTGGACAAATGAAGCCAATGCACAGAAGGTGCCACCACATCTTTCAATGACCTATACAAGGGTCATTTGGGGTTTTCCTTCCCTTGGAGTCTGGGTTTCCTGAGAGGAAGGAGAGCTGAAATACAGGAACAAGTGGCTGCACACAATTTCCAGCAGCGCAGTAGACCTTCCTCATTGACAGAGGTTTAGGAACCACATCTGAATCTCCAAACTTCCTGATGTTCTCCCTTTGAAAGGAGGGAAGATGGGGGAGGAGATGGGTGGGGAAGGTGAAGAGGTGGTCCTGTCCTTTTAAAGGCCTTGAAAACACAGCAAATCTGCTCCATACCCTTAACTCTACCATAAAAAGTAGGTTGTGATACAAATGGGAAATACAAGGAAATATTTCAACTAATAAATTGTGCTGGACTAGCACCAAACTTCTGCTTAAAAAGCTGTTTTTAATAAACACTTACAGTATCACTGCAAGATCCTTAGAGGACTCAGACGTCGAAGAGTATCTGGTTCATCTTGTTGAGATCTGGAAAACACAGTGTCACCTCTCAGCAAACACCACCAGCAATTGATGCATTTTTTGTGAGGGCTGTTAGAACAGGAGGGAATGCTCAAAGACACTCTGTCACCTCATCCTGGCCAGAGAGAAGCAGAACTGTTCACTAGATCTGATGAAAGAGCAAAACTCCAATTCCCTAGACAAGAACACTGGTTTGGCTGGGTTGTGTTGCAGATCACTTTTATGCCTTTCAAAGGGTTAATGGGACCCTACAGATAATAAATAAATTATGCAGCTGTGTAGGTGCTTGGAAGATGAATATAGGTTGGTTTTTTACAAACTGAACCTATGCAGAGTGAGTCATAATTTGCACCTTGCGTCACTCAATAAATGGGGCTTTTCAAAGTCAACCCACTGTGAATGGGTTATGAGCTCTCCAAGAGTAAGAGCCCTGCTCTCCTGCCCACAGGCTGCCAAGCTGGAGGACCAAAAAAGCTCTTCTCCCTAGGTTACAATGTGATGGCAGTAATAGGAGGCAAACAAACAACTCTGTGTTTGTGGGTTTGCCACATCGCTCTTAAAGGTCAAAAGGTTTTGACTGGAACAAGTGTTTTTATTTCATGAAAGATGAATTCTTAATCATAAATGTGTGTTACTCTCATTGCTGCTCCTGCTGTGCCTTGTAACGTTGTTTCTTCATGCAATTATGCCTCACATCGCTTTTTAATTAATACCTATGTGAGGAAAACCTTGAAAGTTTTGATAAATAATATCTGCTTTTGTGCATTGCAGCCGTGAAGGAAATTGTTCTGTTTTGTAGTCAGGCAGGAGAAAGAAAAGCAAGTGGAGAGGAGGTCTACATGTTCTCAGGGATCTCAGCACTGAGCAGACAGAATAATCATCTTTTGTTGAACACAAATGTAATGAAAAACAAAGCAAACAATCCCCTTTTGTTCTGAGCAAGAAAGGCAGAGCTTTAATAGTCTTTAAACGAAATAGAAAATTTCCATCCAAATGGAACCATAGAGTAGGTAGACACATTACAATGTTTGGGAGTTCAGTGATTAAATTTAATACTGTGCCAGGCAGTGATTAGCTGATGAAGGGCCTTCATAACCAGAATGGAAACGACGGGAGTGTGGCTCCAGTTTAGCATTGGGTCTCCAGAGCTCTTTGGTGTTCAGCTTTCTGCTTTAATAACAGGGTCAAATGAAAAAAAGTCTAATTTGATTTCTTTCCCCAAGGAAACTCAGTGCAATTGTAAACACAGGCTGGCTGGTACTTATTACCAAAACTTCAGCATTCAGGGCCAGATCCAAGAACAGGGCTGAGGTACCAACCAAAGCACAGAAACCTGTCCTTTCCTCAATGCTCTTCCATCTTGTTGACTCAATCCCTGCACTCAGAGGACGTGTGAATCCCATTACTAGGCACTGGACTCTCCTGAATCACAGCTGAGACAAAGCACCATCCTAGTTAAGGGCCCTGAATCGCAGCCTCAGAGCCAGGTGCCAATGTCTTTTATGGATCTTTGCCCCTGTGGAGCCCAATGCAACACATTGTCCTTAACTCTGCACACATGACTAACTTTCAGGAGAACAGGAGCATAAATCCCTTTTAACTTGCCTGCAGTATCTCCTAAGCTTGGCCAACCCAGGCCATGAGCACATGGTGCTCAGAGCAGTCAGCAGTGATACCTGAGCCCTGTACACACAAGCAGATCAGGTTGACTTCAGCAAAGAGTCATTGGCTTTGCAGGGGATGAGTGAGTTTGTCTCCTGGTTTTATCAAATTAAGAAGTACCCCTTAAATTCTGTGAAGTGACCTTCGAAGGAATTATATTTTTCACTTCAGCTTTTGCTAAATGAACTACCCCAACCCATCCTAACATCTCAGGTATCAGTACCTGAAGTCTTGCATAGGAGTCACATAAGCCTGACAAAATAGGAGCAAAATCAAACTGAGATATATATGTGCTGTAGAAGACATGTCAGTTTTTCTTCTCTTTCTTTTCTGTCATCACCTATTCCTACAGCCCAGTAACATCTGCTTTGGCCTAAACCTGTTCTAAGCTGTGTTAGTATGTATCTGTTGTCTTTTCATAGACTTTCTCCAACTATATTCTGGCCTAAGCAAGGTCAGAACCTTATTTTGGCAATATTGCAGTGTTATGCTAAAAGTCAGCACTGATGCAGGCCACAGATTTCAGTGAAATTTCATCTATACAAGGGGAAAAGTATTTCCAGTTAGGACTTATAATAGTCACATGATTTTTAAAAACATGCAGATAATGTTTCGATCACCTTGCTTGAAATTTTAAACTCATCCCTCAATTAACAGTACTGAATCATCAAGCATGTTAAGTGTTCAAAAACCATGTGGCTATGACACTTAAGGACATGGTGAACATGGTGGTGGTGCTGGGTTGATGGTTTGACTTGATCTTAGAGGTCTTTCTCAACCTTAACAATTCCTTCATTCTCTGTTATCTCTGCTAAGTTAGCTGCAGCTTTCACTGCAAAAATGAAACAAAAAAAAATCTAGGAAAAACTACCTTGGAATCTATTCAACACTTCAAGTGAATGATTCTGTAAAGCCCCTCTCAGAATTCTCCAACACAGGCAACTTCCCTGACTGCCAAAGGGCCTGGAAGCTTTTCCCATCAATGGGAGAAGCAAGTGAGCTGCACCCTAAGAAGAATTTCTTACTTATTCTTTGTGTGTGATTTGTGCTGCAGATGGTGGTAAGACATAAATCCTTGAGGCTCTCTCCATGATGATGGAATGCCAAGAAGTGGAGCAGTTTACTGGAACAGCAGCAGCTCCCGATGCCTTTGCAATGCAGTTTGAACTAGAAAGGTACAATATTTTCTACTCTGTGAAGCTGAGTAGACCATTTTGGCAAAGACTCTGTCTGCCTACCGAGGGTGGAGTAGGTATTTACTATCTCTGTAATGACTTCCTACTGCAAGTGGGTCAGGTAATCCAAGTAAGTAGCCAAAACTGCCTTTAGTCGGGTCTGGTGATGTCTAGCCTGTAAGTAAATACCTCCCTGTGCTGCAGAGTACACATCCTCTGTCATGTGATGATGTCTCAGTCGTTTCCTGGTACTGCCCCTCCACAAATCCTTCACTTTATCTCCCTCCCATTGTAACAGCAGCAGTTTCACTGCTGAGGCTGCTGTTGCTGCACTTTCTGGTGTCAGTGGCCTGCTGTGAACTGGAAAAATACCTGCTGAAAAAAACAGGCAAGTACTTAAATGATACTAGAGGCTCTTCCTTTCTCTGCCTCTGCTGTGGGCAACCACCCAGCTTGTCAGTTCAGCTTGTCCAGTTCCAACCCAAATGTCTCAGCATCCAGCCTGCACAAATAATCAAAGGTTTTGAACAAAAACTGCAGCAGAAGATCAGCTTGCTGCATGTGATGGGTGTAATGCCTGGCTTTCCCTCTCCCTGAGCCTGGATGCCTGACCAGCAAGCACGTGGATCATGTTCATTCCAGCATTTGGAGATGGGTTAAAAGTATTGTGTGTGTGTGGTGGAGTGGGAAATCCCAAACTGTGCACGATTGCAGAGGTGCTGCCTTGCACAGGGGCTAAGAAATAACTCAGTTCTGGTTGAAATTTTAAAAGAAAGGTATGAAGTAACTCAAATGGTAAGAAATAACTCCCAGTTCCTACCCAGTTCCTTCAGGCACTGTGGATGGAGAAGGATGCCCTGACTGCTGTCAAATTAGGGACATGGGTCATGGGTCTCATCCAATTCAGGATATTCTATGATCCCATGAAATTTCACTTTGCACAAAGCAGCCTCCCCACCAGCAGCACAGCAACCCGTGAAACCTCCTGGGGAAGGACACAGCAGTCATTGAAAAGATCCTGCAAGCACTCAGAATGTACCTGTTTGCCAGAAACATAGTGCTATGGCTTTGCTCACCATAAACATTTTGGGCAACACTGTTCATATTGCTCCAATTCCCTCAATTGTCTGGCTCTGGAGGGAGTGGAAATTTTGACAACCTTTGTAGGAATGACTCTTGGTAAGAAAGTCAAGGCTACTCCAGCAGACGAGACCTGAACCACAAGAGAGGTCCTGAGGAGTGAGGAGATCCTACAGGGAGAAGTCATGATGACCAAGAAGTGTCACCATGATTTGTAACTCAGTCCTTTACTGAAAACCAAGTCAGCAAAACAAAAAGATGTTCCAAGTCTCCAGTGAGCTCTGGATTAGACTGATGTCTTCTGGGGAACAGCTCCATGGAGCCTGGCAGTTTAGAGTAGCTCTTTTCAAACACAGTGTCTGAAAATGAGAAAGCTATTTCACAGATGAACTGTGTTGTTGTGAAAAGTTTTTGCTTGTCCGTCTTTCCAAAAAAACACACTCCTGCAAAGAACAAATATTATTCCTAAATGTATTTGAAAATTAATACTGCAACAGTGTGTCATGTAAAAGCGCTCTGTTTTGATCTTCACAAGGTTGTCCCAGTCGCTTTGCCCCACAAAATTAACCACAAACACAATAGTGAATGAGTCACAACACAAAGGTGACTCTAAGAGCAGGAGAAATGCCTCTGGAGAGCAAAGCTGAGGGTGCAGCAGTGTGTGGTAAGAGCTGAAGGCACAGGGACTGGCATAAAGAGAGAACACTTTGCTGTAAAAGTTTTATTTCAAGCTCCTCCACCTCCCATCAAGGCAAAGGACTCTCAGAGAGTCTGAAATATGTGATGGGATGGGCCAAAGTCTGCCCTGGACAGACGTGAGGCACAGGATGCAGGCCCTGAGTGGGAAGGTGGCTCACAGGCTCCAGCACTTCTGTGCAGGAGCTTTCTAAAGAGTTTCCAAGGGCCTCACACAAAAAGTCCTTTCAAAAGTGCTCCATAAAACACACCTGAAGAAAGGCCTTTAGGAGGAGACTCGGGTTAGCTCTGTTCTCCTCTGTTTAGCTCAGGTGTTGTTTTTTCACACACAGAAACACATGCACAGACCCAGAACACCGTACAATGCTGCACTAAAGTCATCAAGTGGTGGTTATAACTGCATCCAAGATCAACAAGGTCTTTTTCCACAAGCAATCCTTTGTGTTTGGGAAGCCTTTGCCCTGAATTTTACTGTCTCCCAGTCAACTAACAGGTGCTCTGCAGTCAAACGTGAGCTATTTCAGGGCAACCTGCATAACAACTTCCCAGGCTGGCAGGGAACCCTAAATTAGGGACTGGAATGGGTAAGTTTTATGCAGACAAACAGAAACACTCCCAACAGGAAAAGAAGGGGGGGAGGTGGAGGGAAATGATATCTTTCTTGGCTTCCATTTAGTTTTCTCTTTCATATGTTGGCATAATAATCCTCAAAGAAGAGAGTGAGGCTCCCCAAACCAGACACTGTGGTAATCTGACATTATACAGTGGTTGTTCTTAAAACTTGTCAGTTTCGTTTTGGTCAACAACATAATGTGCTGATTGTATAGGGGATATTTTCTCCACTTGCACAGGGCCCAGATAGCCTTTACTGCTAAGAGTGAAGCTGTGTTATTTCAGGCAATTCAACTTATATTTTTTCCCCTGGAGAAAGCACTTTGGGGTAGGGGAAAAGTGAAAAAGCTCTCTCAGCTAGATGCCAGTGGTGTCATTTTGCATTGTAAAGCCACACCAGATTTTTATAAGCCATGTACCTGCTCATTTGTGTGCCATTCCCAGTTCAGATTTTTAAAGTCTGTTTCTAAGACTGGTGCATTGTTTGGTATAAAATGTGATGTTTCTCAAATAAAAGGCTTTGCTAAGATAATAATAGAATCACAAAATAGTTTGGGTTGGAAGGGAACTTAAAGACCAATAGTTCCAACCCCTGCCATGGGCAGAGACACCTTCCACTAGACCAGGTTGCTCAGAGCTCCATCCAACCTGGCCTGGAACACTCCCAGCAATGGGGAATCCATTGTATATACACAGCCTTACGGCCCCAGATGAGTAGAACCACATCATGCGTCTCTTTGGGCCAATATCTCCCAGGAAAGGTTTCTGGATTGCTCTAAATTCCTGAGAACCACAAGAATCTGCTGTTCTGCTCCACACCTGAGTCCCTCTGCTCACAGAGGCACAGAGTGACCTGTGGTCTAAGGTAAGTTGGTTCAAAGGTGCACGGAGAGGCCTATGCAAGGGGCATTGCTGGAAACAAGTCTTGTGGCCACCAAGTATGCAGGAGCCCTCATGATCTCCTGGATCTATAGAGTCTTACTCATTTGTGAGATGCTCTACAATTATTCAAGGGTGAAATGCATCCCTGCCAAAGTGTTGTTTCCAGGCAATGATGGAATGACATTATTCAGGAGACAGTGACATTACTGTAAGTGCCATCATTTCTGCTACTGTAATGTTTCAGGCTGCAGAAAATACAAACTCTCACCTCTTCTCTGTCCTCTTCTTCCCCTGTGCCAATACACAAGTTCTGGAGCTGTGTCTTTGTATCATAACTATTGATATTTTGGGCCATGGGAACACATGGGCAGGAGAGGCAGAGAAAAGAGATGTCCATGGTCTGTGAAATAAGAGAGGCTGTGTCACAGGGAGCTAGTCCAACCCACACATAGCCCCGATAGTGTTATAATAATGAAAAATAGATGCATTTTCATTGTGTAGTCTTAGCATATGTTACACCAACACACACACACAAGGGAAGAGCCATTCCAGTGAGAGCCAGCAGAGCTCTGAAAGTCCTACCTAACAAAATCTACAAAGCAGCAGGAAGGCCACAGTATCATGGATGCAGCTAGAAGACAGACAGCATCCTCCCACAGGCAACAGGACATCTCCTAGGGGATAGAGATGTCTGGATGTGAACTGTCTGTGCTTGCACTTAAAAAGGGCATCTTTTGTGAACAACTGGCGAGAATCTAACACACAGGGATGGCAGATTACATCATTTCACCTGGACTGGCCTGCCAGACAGAGCCCAGGTCAGCAGGTGCAGAGAGCTGCTCTTTGAAGCCTTGCTCAGTATCAGTTGTGCAACAGGTTATCAGCGTGGGCTGCTGCTTCCGCGCGGGCACCAACTGCAAAAGTAGAAAAACTTGCCTTGTAGTAGTGGAGGGATTTTCCTGAACTAGGTTAAATGGTATTTATTGAACTAAAGTCTGCAGTTGCTGGAGCTGCTCTGGGTTGATATGAGCATAGCTGAGATCTTTCATCTTCTTTCATCTGTGACAATGGAGAAAATCAGTGTCTGCTCATTTTTGTATTCATTCAGTGTTCAGACCAGAAGCTCAGAACTGGTTTTCTGGATCTCTTGATCCTTGAGACAGAGAAATCTGACAATTTCTCAAACCACAGGAAACTTAAAAATAGTTCTTGTTCTAGCACAGCTACACATTGTTGGTCTTCAAATCTGGGTTAGAAAATACTTCAGAGCCTCTGAAAGAGAGAGGCCTGAAGCAGAGAGTCTCTAACGCTGCATTCCTTTATTTAAACAATTAACCCTGTGAACAGAAAAGCTACTGAAGATGGATTTGCTATTCATTTTGTTTCTTGAGACTAGTTCCTACATTGACTCCCCAGTGCCTAGGAAGTGTTTAATCTCTATTGCAATAGAGGGGAAGAGGGGGAGGCACAAGAGTGGGAGACACAACTTGGGCCTCTGCACTGCATTCAACTTTGCTTTCTCTAAACATCCAGGATTTTATTTTCAAGACCTCTACCCTTAGTAGTTTGAAGAACAGGTTGAAAAGTTACATGAGGAGAAATCCGGACAGTTCTGTAGCAAACCATGGTCACTGTTCTGTCTGCCCTGCAAGCTTTTTCATCTAAGGAAGCAGGTGCTGGTGACAGTTGTGCAGGAATCCACGGGAGTTCTCTACAAAGAACTTTTGGGGATTACTTTTGGGAAAGCAGAACACAGACCTCGCCTGCCACTAATCAACAGTCTCTGCTGAATACAACAGTGCTGCATTTATTTACCCTTCACCCTCATACTTTGTGAGGGCTAACCATGCTGTTTTCCCTGGAGGAGAAGACCCCCACAGACTAATCTAAAGCTGCATATTTGAACTCAGATAG
>NW_008656699.1:33442-47410 GCF_000695815.1 Acanthisitta chloris | reverse complement strand
TGCTGAACATGCCCGCTGAAGTGTTTTATTAGCCCACACAGCAGCTGCAGCTGCCTCCTTTCTCCTTACTTGAGCACAGTTGCCTTAGATACCCTCCTGGCCAGCACAATTAGAGACATTACCTGTTGGCACAGCCTACTCAGACAATGAAAGTAGAGCAATAGATGTGTCACCTTAATCCAGTGGAGGGCCTACAATTACTTAATATGCATTTGCCTATTTTAAGCAGTCTCTCAGTATTATACACTTCTTCTCTTGCCCCTTGCAATATTTGGATGGGTTCCACTGCATTTTCAATTATAATCTAGTTGTGAAGAGCCTACAGTGTGTTCTTCATAATCCTTTTTAAGTACAGGCTATTACCAAGGCCTCTAAGTGTCCAGACAGAGTGAAGAGGTTATGATTTGCAAATGATGCTTCTTTTCCACTGTAGGTGGATCGGTATATGTTTGGGAGTAAAGCTGCTATCTTTTGGGAATGTTTCCAGTTAACTCCATGCTAACCACATTTGCTTTGCTTGGTTCTGCTTCAGGAACTGAAAGTAGCTTGGCTCCAGCATTAAATAACCAAGCAGGAAATAGCAGAAGGTTTACCATATACAGCCTGGCCAGGGGTGGAGAGACAGATTGAACTAAAAATACAACAAAGATTGGTTTGGGGAGATTCAGATTGCTTCCAATTTAATTAGGACATATACAAGCTCCCAGTGCTGCTGATTAAGTTATCTTCATTGAAAACACATTCACATATTCAAATGTCACCAGGCTTCAAAAAGGGAAGTGTTGAGACATAAAAGCTTAATGCCCTAAAATGAGGATCTGGTACAAAGCTGCATTCTGCACTTTGTCAGCTTGTCCTCATGCCCTGTAGCAGTCAGGGTGTCTCCTCTGCCCCATCCCATACAGAAGCTATAGGGCTAGAGGAGACTTCTAGCTGCACATCAGAAAGTTCAGGGATAATATGTGCTAGGAAGTTTAATCATGGTGAGGATGGTGTTGATTTTGAAACTGAGGTAAAGATAGGAATAGCCTCAACACTCAGATGAAAGGAGCAAGCAAAATACAATGCTGCAAATTCAATATACATATAAAATATAATACAAATATAAAAATTGAGGAAATTTTGGCACAGCTGTAGCTGTAAACCATGTCCCAAGGCCTTAGCAGGAGAGACTTAAGTACTAAAATATCCTTATAATCAATACTTCAAATCCTTCAAACCACTGTCCAATCTTTTAATTAACTTGTTATAAAGATGTAATGAAAGAGTTTGTGCCCTTAGCTATCTCTGATATACACTGAAGTAGCATCAGTTTAGTCAGTGAATCAAGGCAAAACAAACAGAAGTGAAATCCAGTTCCAGACCTGGGTAGCAAACTCTAGGTTTGACCCTATGTTATTCTTTCAACACCAAATATTTTATTGTCTCCCAACCCCACTCTGGACAGATGAATCCTACTCCAGATCTTAACTGGACTGCAAAAATAAAACCTCGACAGCTCATTTATTGATACAGTGAAATATCCAAACAAGTCATTTTACTGCTATGAAGCAAAATAAAACAGCTGGAAAAATAAACCTCAAGCTGTCACTGAGAGTTCAGCTACAGAGAAAGCAAAGTGAAATGGTTGAAACAAACAGAAAAAAGCCCTTCCCAAGGAATGCTGAGAATGGGGTGAGCCCCAGTTGCTCTGATTTCTGGCAGATCCAAGTGCCTGTTCCATTTGATGGATGAAGAGAGAGGAAGTCAGGTGGGAATGTGCCCCCCTGAAAGTAAATCTGCATTGTATCTAATCCACCAGGGAGGAAAACTGTGGGAAAAAAATACTGTTGGCAAAGTCTGAGGCACACAAGCTGCTGCACTGTTCTTCTGTACTTGAGAGGAAAACAGGAGCCCAGATGTTAACATGGGGTCTTCCCAGCCTGGAAAAAGAAAAGGCAAAGAGTGCCTATCCAAGAAAGTTACTCCTATCATTATCAGCTTTCCCAAGTTCTATTTAAAGAAAGCCAAAGAGCCAAGCGAAGAAGCTGTTTTGCAGCTCTGCACAAACACCAGCAGATAAGGGTGGTACCAGGTGTCAGCTTGCCCTGCAAAGTCACTGAAATGTCAAGGATTGTTTTTCCTCTACTCCCTTTCTCTTTCCTCCGACTGGGAACTGCCAATGTTTATTTAAAAGATATCCCTTGTATTTGGCAAGAATGCCAGCGGCGCAGACGTTAATGGATTATTATTTGGAGCTGGAAGCCTGCCAGGGTGATAAGGATAGCCTGCCTACCCCAGGGCCCAGAGCTGTGCCATTAGCAGGGGCAGGGGCACAATGGGCTTGCCAGATGCTTCGCTGGTCTGAGTGCAGCACAGACGTTAAAAGCTGTGCCCAACTTCTATTTGATCTGACCTATAAAAATAATTAAATAAGTGGAGAGGCAGACATGGGCTATAAAGGAGGACTAATCCGTCTGAGAGCCCCAGGTCTGATGCTTCTCCCTCACAGCACCGTGGAGAATTCGCTCAAGGCACCGTGAAGTCCCTGCGAATGTTTCTGTTCACTTCTCTGCCCTTGAACTAGATCTCAACCTGAGAGCCCTGAACTCCACTGCTAAAAGGAGCACAAGAGACAGACCTCATTGTACTGCTGCAGTTCACCAGTGAAACGACAACAAACCCAGACCTCACTTCAACTCTGCTCCAGAAGGGAGGAACCTGTCTCTGCGTGGCTCTCCCCAAGGTAGCGTGGTGAATGCCACTGCCCCCTGAGCAGGCAAGGCCTGAAGGAATGTGATATTTTGTGTCTGAGATATATTTAGAGTAACATTGTTTACTATTAATCTTCTTCTCTGCAAAGCCCTTTCTTTCCCAACAGGCCAAAATGGCTCAGTATAACCCCACCCCTGTTATCATCTGGTTTTTGGAAGACCTTTTCCATGGCCCATCAGGCACCACAGACTGTAATTAAGGTGCTTATAATACAATTTAGTAAAAGCAGGAGCTGGGGCACAGTAGCATTTACTGCTGTGATTGAAAGCCTTAAAGGTTATGTGGAATTCACCAAGTAGTAATTTTATCTGTTTGGAGCTGGCAAAAAAAAAAAGACACTTTGTGCTCAATTGAGAAGTTGTGCTGCCACTAATGAAGTCAGAGCAAACAGAGCTGCTTTCCCACTTCTCATGAATGCATGCAATGAAGTATTACCCAGACAGGTGTTCCCTCCAAAAAGAAAACACACATAAAGATTTAGTTACCCTTTTTTTTTCTCTGGGTTTCTTTTTTTCTCACTTTAAACAGGCCTAAACCAAACCCACACGGTCACATGCTGTTACCTCAGGGAGAACACAGAGCCCACCTTTGCTGGTGACCTCTCCTGGCTCTGATGTGGCCCACATTAAAGTCAGGCTCAGAACATGCTAACACCCTCATGTCGAGCAATCCTTCATTTCATTCCAAGAGTGATGGCTGATACTTCCAAAGGAAATTCAGTGCTGAAATAAAAACACATTTCTTAACTTCTGACATGTCATTGTGCCTTTGTGGAGCCATTCCTGAGGCTCCTAAGCAGGATTGTTCCCTGAAACAGGACTCTACCAACAGCACAGGATTCAGGCATGTGGAGCTGCAGAGCCATCCTGGGTCTCAAGGCTGTCATAGGGAAAGTTAAATACACAAGTCCAGAGAGAACTAATGAAACAGCAAACCTTGGGTCTGGAAGTTGGTCTGACTCCTGTGTTTGCTTTCCTTACTCTGCTCTTAAGGCAGAGATTTCAGTTCTTGCCCTGAACCTCTACTGGGTTGTCAGCAGTGAAATTACTGAATTCTTGGATGTAGCTTTGTATGAGCATTAATTCCTGTGGTGGTTATTTGATGTGGAGGTTGGTTAGTATCAAAGTGTCTCAGCCTCACAACTTGGGAATTTCTGGAGCTTAAGAAAGATAAGTCACCCATGGATGTAGTGCATGGAGTCTCCAGGCTGTGATGGCACAGGGAAAACAGCTTGGAAAGTAAAGGAGTTTATCCCTGCAAAGAGGGGTAAACAACCCAGGCCTGTAAACATCATTTATTATTGTTTCTTTATCATTCACTAGGAAACAAAGATTGTGTTTCTCAGCAGCAGTTTTACCATTCCAAATAGCAATCTGATTCCATGGCATCACAGCTTATTCCTAGCACTAGGAGTGGGTGCACCAAGGCAGGACAGATGGAGGCTGTGCCACAATCAACATTCTCTAGGGTGTCTGTCCTCACCCACTCATCTGCCGGTTCATTCCTCTCCGACTGCTCTGGGACTGCTCTGACCCCACCCGTAAGCTGTTTCTTCCCTGCTGTCTCCTTAGTTGTTTTCCATGAGTTTTCCTGCTGCCCACATGTGTCTCCTCCTCCTCCCCTTGGATGCTGTTTTCGACAGAAGCAACAGATTGCTGTGGTGTTGTCCTTTTGATCTAATGAGCAAAACTCCTACCGCAATGATGTGCATGTGTTTCTTTCCTCATTATTTACCAAGGGGACTTGGACACATACCTCTCTCCCAGGATCCTACTTTTCCTGTAGGTCCTACCTTTACTGCCACTGCTCTCTCAGCTTGATAAGCTTTTCTCTCCCCAGCCCTACATCTGCATTGTTTCTGGCAGCTGTCAGAGGCCCCACACTTTACCTGCCCTCCCTGTGGCTGTTCTCCAAGGTAAAAGCTTTCACACTCAGCATGGGCAGGAATGATCTCAGTCTCACTTCACACAGAAGCTTACTAAGTTCTTAATCATTGTGTGTTTGCCCATGGCTTCAGTACAACACAGAGCTTCTGAAGTCAGACACAAAAGCCTGGCAGGACTGAGGCAGGCAGGATGGGCTCCAGGGTCACTGCTAAAACACCACCCAGCATTGGCCCATTTTCTCTGCTGAGCTCTTTGTGGTGAGTTTTACAGGGATATCAGCTTTCCTTCTGATTTTTACTCATGATCGTTTAAATTCTGAATCAGGGATGGATATTAAAACTGGCAATGACAATTGTTCTGATACTGATCTGAGATCTCAAAACCCTATAATCCCACACAAATAAATACAGCCTTTAAAATCATCTGGGAAAGAGAAGAAATAGTTGTACTCATCTTACTACAGGCAGTGAGGTAGTTATAAACCTAGGAGTTGGTGGGAAGAGAACTCAGCTCCAAAACTTGCTCCCAAAATTGTTTGCTAAATCCCTTGGAGCATCAGCTAACATAACCATGTCTGTGCCCTGGTTAATCTCAGTGCAGAAAGCAGCATTGCTTAGCACAAAACCTAACTCTGACAGAGGCAAGGAAGCATCAAAGTGCATTTTCTTAGTCATTAGAGCTGTGCCTACCAAAGGGACTGATTGCAATGGACAATATCAACTCTTTGCCTCTCATTCCCTTCAACAACATAGCACACCTCAGGATTACCAGTTTCTTTTTAGACAATTCTCCTTTACATGTCTCACCTTCTTTCTAAGCACTTTATTGGATTGCCCATATTCCTCTGTAAATTCCGCCTGCCTTCCCAAGTCTCCTGCCTGCCCCTGCCACAGCACTGGTGGGCACTTCCTGCTGCTGGTGCTCACTGGTACTATGTGGTACAGCTCCAGGGCTGCAGTTTGAACCCCACAAAGCAGCTACTTCCCTTCTGGAGGCTTGAAGGACCATTTAGAGACCAAGCAGCAGCAGGACTCCTGCGTGCTGATATAGGGGAGGAGGTCACCCAAATTAGGGATCCTGGATTTAGGAGAGTACCACACATGGGATTCTTATCCAAGAATAAATTGTCCTTCCATCACTGCCAAGAAGGCTGAACCTCTCTGAGGGTGTTGACACACTACACAAGTCTCATGAATGTACACACCTGTACCCTTTTCAAGCTCCAGAGTGCTCATGCTTTTTCTGGTGTTAAAATGTTTTCTGGTCAGAGCAAGGCAGAACTGTGAATATCTCTTCAGAACATGCTCCCTAAGAGTCAAACCATGCCCTTGGACTGCTCCTGTGCTCTCCATTAAAGGGGAAAGAAAAAAGAGCAAAGCTCCTGGAGCTCAGTTAGGTCAAATAGGAGGTTTCATTTGCCCCTCTGCCTCATTTTGCTGTCATTCTGAAGGGAAAAATAGGGGGTGGGAAGGCACCAGGAGAGAAGAGCATCATAAATCATACACTGTATTAGCAGGAGGCTGGGTCTGCAAGCCTTGCTCATTTAGCTACCTTACATTTCACCCAACCTGCTTATCCCCCTGCTGCAGGAATAACAGACCACTTGAAAGGTAATATTTTTGCTATTAGTGAAGAAAGGAAAAAATGTGATCTTTGCTGTAGCATGGGAATAATTTTTCCAGAGCTACACAGAATGATGCTGAGTGAACACTGCTATTTTTGGCACTGGCCCTCCTGTTTAGGTCACATCAATAATTTTAATGCTTTATTTGTGGTTTGGGCTGTAAGCAATGGTGAAAGGCTGTGGAGGGGAAAAAAAAAAGAAAAGTGGCAAAATTTGCTAAATGATTTTGAGTTCATGACATTCATAAAAATACACAAATGTTTTCAGAGTTCTGAGAGTCCATACACACTCCTAAAGCTGAGCTGTGAAAGCTTTTCATTTTACATATGCAAACATCACTGAATTACTCTTTATGAGGTTTTAATTGGGCCTTGAAGGTTTTGGTGGTTACAATGACAGACTGTCAAACACATTCTTAGATTCCTGTGTCTTGCAGTGGCAGGAACACAGAGAATCTCATGTTTTGTCCCAGTAGCAGTTTTCTTTTCACTTTTTCTATCACAGCAGCATGGAGCAGCCTCACTCAGAGCCTCTGGGGTTTGAGGTGATGCCTAAACAAAGAACTAAACCAGACTTCCAAGGTCTCAAAGCACTTTACATTTGATGGGAAGATATTTCACTCCAGTAATTACAGCTTATGTTGCATCATCTTCCTTGCACTCCTGCAGCAGTTTTGACCCCTCTGTAGGTGGCCTCTTGTCCCAAGATCCCAGTGCTAGCTTTGAACATCACTTCTCCTCCTACTTGAACTGCTTACTTTCCCTTTTCCCAAATCTGCTTGGGGAAAAAGAGCAATACCACTGGAATATATATGGAAAAAGATGTACCATATGTGGGGACTTGTCCAGCCAAAAACTCTCTGGTCTCCCCAAGCTCACTGCAGATTGGTCACAGGGTTGAAAATGCTTTGTTTCAGAAGAAAAAGTTGGCTTCTTAACTTGCTCCTGACATGTGTTCCCTTCCTCCATTTACAGAACTTATCAAAAGTATCATTCATTTGTGAAAAGTACATAAGAATAAATTATATGGTTGATCACCCCTACAAAAACCACATTAAAGCATGAACCAACCCACCCAAATATTCACAATCTCTTAAGTACAAGAGGACTTACACTCCAATTAGTCACGCTGCTCAGGTTCCTGTGTTGGGCATGTGCTTCATTACTCAGGTGGATTCATCAAGGAAAAGTGTTAGCTGGGACAAATTTTGTCTCCAACAAAATCAAGGAATGAAGATACTACTGGTATTCATGAAACAATAAAGATATTCTTGTGGTTTGAACATACAAACAGCTACACAGGAGCATCCATTCAGGTTCAGAAGCTCTAGTTTAGGTCTGTTGCTAAGTGAGTAACTTAGGCTAGAGGAGAAATAATCACTTTCACTACTCCATAGCAACTCTGGGTTTTTTTCTAAAAATTACATGTTTAAGTTCTGCAAATTCTGCAGCCAAATTCAAAATAATCACATCAACAATAGAAAGAGGAAAAGTGCAAGAAGGGAAACTCTGGTGTCTCCCTCCAGTTGACAAACAGCCATTAATGATGTCAGGCCAAGACGTGGAGAATTAAGTGACCAGGAATTCTATTTTATCTTTTTTTAATTGGAAGCTAACAGGGTAGCAAAGCATCTGCATGGGGTTTACACCACCATGCACTGGTTGCAATTAGAAGCTGTGGATTTAGTCTTTGGCTGACTGGTTCAAACTCAACTGTGTTGGCTGTGTGCAAGAGCAGAGGGTGCAGAGAGTGTCATTTTAGCTCATGTTAGTACTAGGAAGACTTGGGGGAAACTGCTTGGCAGACAAATCAATCTTTAAAATTTTGTGGAGAAAACAACTGACATGTTGCCTCCTCACCCCTTCAGTATACCCAGAAGGCACATCTGGACCAGTTTGCCAACTGAGCAGCACAGCAGATTGAGGGATGTAGCCCCAATAAGCCCATTCTACTTGTCCTCCTCCCTTCTTGGATTAAAAAGCACCAAACCAGACAGTGAGAATGAGAATGACCTATAAAGGAGCAGCCCTGTGGACTTGACAGGCACCTCAAGGGCAAGAGACCAGTCCCAGTGAGTGATCCAGAGAACATAATGTTCTCTCTTCAAATTGAAAACCAATCCTAAAATGTAACGATTAAGACCATTCCTGAAAGTTGGAGACAGAGGTTCAAGGGCCTCGGGAGAAAAGGATCTAGAACTCAACTTTTCTACAGCCTGAGTAAGAATTCCCTTCATTGGACTCACTATTTTTTAATTCTATTTATTCTAAATCTAATTATTAGTGACAAAACAGTGATGCATCCACAACAGTAAAATATTATGAGTATCATAAATTAAAGACGAAAACAAGTGGGAGCAGTAACAACTGCATTTTCTAGCAAAATTGCAGTCCTGAAAAATAAGCTATTATTATAAAATATTAATGCACAGCCCCCTGGATTCATGGGATGTGCCTCCTCAAACACTCAGAACCAACAACTGCAGCTGCAGCAGCATCTTTGCTGAGGAGATAGGAGTTTTCATCACACAAGATGATGGGTTATCTTTTACTGTATTGCAACATGCCCAAATTGTGTAGACTCTCCTCAGCCCAGGAACCCTCTCCCTTTTCACACATCTCTTAAAAACCAAAATTAGTATTTTAAATTATTGTAGCTTTGCTGCATAACCTTCTACCTCAAGCCACTGCCTGAGGCACAGTCACTGTGAATCATTATGTAGAAAAATATTCCCCAGTACAAAGCAAAAAGTACATTAGGAGGAATATCAGTATCTACAGACCTGACCCACGAGAGAATCCCTCCAGTATAACTGGATGAGAATGAGTGGATTTACAATAACAGAAAGCTTGAATAACAGTGGTTGAAAGGAACTAAATAAGAATCAGCCCCAAAGGGATTAGGGGCCGTAAAGGAACATGTGGCCTCAATCATGACAAGGCTGGTTTGAGAACAAAAGCTGCCTCTCCCTTCCTAGGGACACTTCTTGAGTTACATACTCCTTTCCACAGGAGACATGCTGGGCCATGATACACAGATAGCCACAAGCCCAGGCAAAAGGTTCCTTCTGCTCTGCACTAATTACCTTAAGCAGGACTTCACAAATGAAAAGCACCACTGCCTGGTCCCTCATTGCAGTACGTTCCAGCCATCACCATATATCCCAGGGACCACAAACCACAGGCCAAACATGCCCTCTGACTTCAGTTCAAATGACATACGGCCCAGGGCTGCTGAGTTATGATTTGATAATATTGGAAGGTGCTGCAGTGTGTGGTCCATCAAAGGCATCTGAATGGCTCACAGCAAAGGAAGGTGTCCCAGGAGGGTGTGTTTTAGCTCTAATTTGAAAAGGATGATTTTTAGAGCTGGTTACAATTTAAACTTTCCAACATTGATTAGGGGAGGAAATATGAGAAAAATTCCATTAACATTTAGAAAATTTTAGACAACTATTTGTTTTCTTTCACACTGGGAGGGCTTCAGCATCCCGGTACATGTGGTACTACGCAAAGTAAATGCAGCAGAAGGACCTCTGGTTCATAGGATCACAGAATGGTTTGGATTGGAAGGGACCTTAAAGATCACCTGGTTCCAACCCTCTGCCATGGGCTGGGACACCTCCCACCAGCCCAGGTTGCTCAGAGCTCCATCCAGCCTGGCCTTCTAGGTCAGAAGGGCAGCACAATTCCAGACTTTATTTCATCTCTCATGCATCAGAAAAGTGCATTTTAGCCTAATGTGTAAAAACATTATGTAAATCTCCTTCTCCCCTTCCATCTTTAATAACTTCTGAACCAACTAGCAGATTTCAAAGCCATTCAATGGAGCAGAAGAGATTTCTAAGATACGAAACTTCTATGAACTGTGTGAAAATTGCTATGTGGGTAGGCAAGAAAAAGGTGATTAGTGCTTCCAGCAAGGGAAAGGTTGCAAAATGGGCTTGTACTTAATGAGACAGCACTGAGTGTTTTCCGTGCTGAAAATGAGAAGTATGATGCTTTTCCCAGTGGTGAGATATTTCATTACAGTTTTGACCTTATATTCACTACAAAAATCCAACACAGAAAACCAGAGTTAATGTATTTTACTTCTCCTTGTTTGGACTACACTCTTTGTTTGGAAAACAGGGTAACAAGAGAACTTTCTGGTTGAAACAGTTAAAATGTGGTGGTTGATCTGAAGGTGAAACCAATGTGCAAAGAGAGGGCAATAGCAGCATTTTCATTTTAAAAAAATTTAAAAAAGGAGCACCTGCTGACTTTGATCAGATTTCCTCCTCTCCCCCCAACTTGCAAATGTAAACAGATGGGGTGCCTCAGGTAAAAGATATCTGGCAGCATGGAAAGATCTCTTCCCACTGTTAATGAGGAGATGGATCATATTATCTCAGGAAAGTAAATATTATTTCAAGCCAAAATCTCAGTTGTATTTCATGGGGTTTTTTCCTTCCATTTCTGAGCAGATCATGCTGGGTTCAAGGTGAAATCATTTGGCATGTTGCTAGGATTGATCTGTAGGAAATTATGGATTGAAAAAACCCAACCAAAACCAACAGCTAATGACCAAATGCCACTGCTGTCACACATTTCATCTGGGTCATGGCTGCAGCCTCAAACTTATCATTCTGACTGGGCAAAGAGCTCCTGATACAATTAATTCCTTGTAAAGAATCACGAAGACAAGAAATGTCCCTGAGGCTGAGTGGGAGGTTCACCCTGTCGCCTGTGCAGGAGCCCAGAAGGCTGCACAAAGCCCTCATTCAGGGCACAGGAGAGCTGTCAGTGACACAGACACTTTCCAAAACATTCTTAACTGGAATTTTGGTGGAAGGTGTGACACAGCTCCAAATATTTGTTTCTTTGTTTCCATGGGAACAAGAGCACAGTGGTTTAATAATAAAACAACATCGATCCTCTGAGTTTGAGAAAGTTCCTTGATTTTTGCTTTGAGTTAAAGATTGACTTTTCCATGCGTTTCCCCTTTCTCCAACAACCAACAAGTGAAACTGGTTTGGTTTTTTATTTATTAATCTGTGGTTTAATGCCCTTTCAGTACTTTGGGGAGATATCCAAATCATGAAAGACAAGTCTTGCAAAATTTGTATTGTCCTGCTTCATAAGCCAAGCACTGCACTAAACACATCCTGAGAATTCCACATTTTGTAGACTTGGGATATTTCATATCAGCTCTTTAATACGCACAATCTTCAATTACCTCTGTCTGTATTACAGAGTCTTGACTTAACGTCACAGGAGGGAGCAGAGTCCAGAAGCTGGGGTGTAAAATGTTGTCAGCACTTGAACTTGTATCCTAGTTGTGACGAGAATGAAGGAAGTCCAAAGGTGGTTATTGTAAAATGGCATTTCAATGCAGTCCTCTTCTCCAGTCCATAGGAAGATTGTTTCAGAGGGTGAATCAGAGCAATAGTTTACTTGGAAAGTTTCTGCAAAAAGCAGCTCAGAGACATCTGTTCATTAACTACCTAGAGAACCCTGAGACAGTGTCCTCTCACATTAGGCACCTACATCCATGTTTAAAGTTGGGCTGTGGTTGCATTCCCCAGGGATTGTGTATAAATTTGCTGTACCTGAAAGTGGTTGGTTTGCTGTGTAGAAAACTGGAATTGTGACACTCATTTCATCAGTGGTTTTGAGACTGAAGGAACTTTTTCCTCAAGTGACAGCAATGCATGCTCATACCTTATTCCCAAACCTGATTTGAATACCTTATTCCCAAACATATTTGAGTATGTCCAGTGCTTATTAAAATATCTGATGCTCTTGGGCCATCAGCTGTGTCAAAATACAGAAAAGATGTTCTTGTCCCTCAGGAGGATGTGGGTGTTTAGGTACATTTCCTTCTCCTGAGCTTGAGTATCACTAATATTATTAAAAAAACCATGGAAATTGTGGCCTAGGAAGCTGCTGGGCTAGAAGTGCCTCTTGTATGCCAGACTATGGAAGAGTGTAAGGAGAATCTCAGCACTAGTAAATACACCCCTTGCTGCTGGAAAATAAATAGACTGACAAATGATTGTTGACGTAATCCCCGTGAGAGTGTCTAGACTAAGGGAGTCAAACCTACTGTCCATAGGCTGTAGTTGGCTCCCTGGAGTCTTTCCACCAGCCTACAGCTTCTTGTGCAATCCCACTGCAATCCAGCCGACAGGCACCTGCTTGCTCCTCGGCCGAGAGGGCCAGAGAGTGCAGACAGAGAGCCCAGGGATGAATCCTGCTCCCTGCCACAGCTGTCTTGTCTTTCACTTCTCCTCCAGCCCCAAGACAGGAATCCCACAAACATCTACTATCTCTTCATCTCTACATCAGGCCCAGCATCTTCAGGTCTGGAGAGCAATGGGTTCTCTCAGGCTCACTTGATGTTCACAGGGCTAAGAGCAGTTACTTTTCCACAAGTAGTGCCTCCCTTTTGTCTCCTGCCAAGGGAAAAGAGAGTCAAGATGCAAAGGGAAGATTTTTTATTTCAAGTGGAGATGACGAGAAGGGCACTGGAAGAAAGCCAAGCAGGAGCCAGAAATTATTAACATGGAGAGAACAGCCCAGAACAATCAGAAGTTGGAGGAAAAGCTGGGACAGACATGCCTTGAAGAAGCAACCCCTGAGGAATGAGAAGTAAAGAGACAAATGTTTCATCATGGCAAAAAAAAAGTAGTTTTTAATTTCAAATGAAATCTGTAACGTTCAGAAACAAATAAATCTCTCAGCAGTGTGACAGGAGTGCAAAATGTGTCTCTTCACTCGTCATCCACAGACTTGAACTGAAATAGTCATTTGGCCCTTGCCAAGGTGTGCAGGCACTTCCACAGCAGGGCTGTAAATCAAAAGGTCCCCACAGCCTCCACACAGGAGTCTGAAGGTCACTAAGCATGATGCAACAGTCAGGCATGAAATATCTCTTGCCAGACCTGGTACTTGTACTTTATCATCGACACTGGGGAGGAAAAAGCATCTC
This sequence comes from Acanthisitta chloris, assembly GCF_000695815.1. NCBI lineage: Eukaryota > Metazoa > Chordata > Aves > Passeriformes > Acanthisittidae > Acanthisitta > Acanthisitta chloris. Next base: position 34,174 of record NW_008656699.1, on the reverse strand, counting down.
TGATGCACCTGTGCTCCTTCACATCTGGCAGGATGAGGTGAGATAAGGCAAGCAGAAGCCAAAGGACTGGTTCAGTGCAGTCAGGTAGACAATACAGCACACCCACCTTGCTTAACATAACAAAACCAGCTTCCCCAGGCAGGGTGGAAATGGTAACTTCCCTGAGATCTGACAGATCAAACAGTTGTGGGCAGTTTTGACATTTCCCTAGCATTTAAATCTCTCATCAGGCAGGTGACTTCATTCTCTGTGCCAAATAAACAATCCAGCACTTGCTTACAGTAAGGAGACTCTTGTAGCTATCTCCATGCCATCACATCAAAGAGTAAGGGCAGCCCCTTCCCAGGAAGGAAAACACCCCAGTACCTGTAGGAGCTCAGGGCCTGACCCATCTCCATTTTGTGAAAGGTGGCACAAGATGAAAACCACCTGATGCCCAGGGGGCTGCACATGGCCTCCATGGCCAGCTGTGTGCACCCCACTGTGGGATGAACAGTCTCACTGTTTTCCAAGCAGTTTGATTAAATTACAGCTGCTTTGAGACACTTAAGTGAATTATTAAAATGAGCAGAGCAACCAGAGCTATCAAACACAAGAAATCATTAGTTGTCCTTCAGAGGGAAGAGGCTCCACAGCTGCTGTGAGTCTCAAGAGAAAAGTGCTCAACTACTTGAGGAGAGAATCCAAATAAATCCATTTCCTTGGGGAACTCGCCTTGCTCTCAGCCTGCCT
>NW_008656699.1:25500-33430 GCF_000695815.1 Acanthisitta chloris | reverse complement strand
CCCTGGACTTTTGGCTGAAACCCACCACCTATGTGTTGTTTTCCCAGCAGAGGAAAAGCAGCTGCTTTCCCAAGGCCTGAGAAGACCTGTCTGACACACTGGACTCAGGGCAGAACAGGGAACCCTCCTGACTCTTGGTGCCATTACAACTCATCGACACAAACAGAACTAATCTGCTGTTTTTCCACCAGCCAAACAGTGCTTTTATTTTTTTAGTTGCTTCCACCATCTCTATGTTCACCAGTCACTGAGACCAAAGAGAAAAACAAAGTACAGGGAAGGAAAAAAAAGTTCCCTATGCCAGAAATATTAGTTAGCAAGTCTGATTACTGGAAGGCAGTCTAAAGCCCTGATTAACTAGGAAAAAATACCCACAAAAACCATAACAAGAATATATTAATTAACTCCTCTCCAGCCTTTATTGGGTGCTGTAATCTTTCTGCAGAGGGAACTATCCTCTCAGTGTCTCCCCATTCCATGCACCAACTGGATCTCCCCTGGCCCCAAGTAGGATCAGCCATGCTCTGAGGCACGGCCAGAAGACCCATGAGACAAGCCAAGGTAAAGGTGCTTTTTCTTCTTTTAAATAGATGTCACTCAACAAGGAAACTCAGACTTTTAGAGCCATTCCTACATCTGAAACAGCTTCAAAAATGTCTCAAATTCTCCCAATTCTGAGGAGATGCGGTGAGGCTCCAACTTGTTGCTTTGAGGTCTCCAGACGAAAGGCAATATTCAGGTGCCAAATACCACAGATTTCCAGTGGTCTCCAATATCCTGAAAATATGTTATTTTTAGTATGTGGCTGGCAAAGAAAGGAAGTGTTAAATCTTGGATCAGTGTCAAATCTGACTGAAAATTAGCAGCTAGGAACATCCTCTTTGATTATTTATTCCACTTTCCATATCCGAAGAGCCTCAGAGGGGTAGTAACAATGACAGTCCCTAGGAAAACACCTGGTGATGGCAGGTTAGTACAGAGCATTTGCCTGGCTCTCCCCAGGAAAATATCCTGGAGTTTGTTTCCTCATTTTTAAGGAGCAGACTCCTGGTGCAAGCAGGATGGTCTGTCAGGAAAGAGCCCCTCGTGCTTTGCTGCACCTCCTCCACTGCAACAGTTGGAACAGAGAGGGGGACAAGAAGAAAACCTCAGGCAATTCACTTCCAGGTGTCTATGATTTGCTCAGAAGTCCTTATGGAGAGAGAACAGCCTGTGGGGCACTGAGCAGAGCTGCTTGTCCTTACAAACACAGCCCAAAAAGCACATCACAGTTTGTCAGGGCATGTGGAGGCTGCAAGGCCTTTCCTCTCAGTATCTGCTGGCTACTTTCTAAATTAAGAAATGTGATCTGCTGCAGATTTAGCAGCATTTTGATCTCCATTGCATCTGGCATGGTGCTGGGCCAGCCCTGTTGAAAGCACTGGAGTATCTACAGGCACCAGTCGGCATAAAGCTGGAATTCACACCACTTGCCTGAGGGTGGACGTGGCCTCAGACAGGGATGGTGGGGCAGGACACAGCTCTAGCATCATATTTCTCATTTATTCAATAGTAAATCAAAATTCAGATGTCACCACTGTGCTTGCAGAGCTCCAGGTCTGCTCACACTGTCAGAGAGGAGCTGAGTCAGTGGCCATGAGCTCTTGGGAACCATCCTCAACAACTACTGCATCTCCTGCACCACAGGATGGTCTGACGCACCTGCTCCTGCCTGTGGTGTCCAAATCTCTCCTGCTCACAGTGCCACATGGATCTCTCTCTGTCATGCTCCCTGTCAGCCCTCAGTAACTGTCCAAAAGAGGGCAATGAAGATGGTGAAGGGCCTTGAGGGGAAACCATATGAGGAGTGGCTGAGATCACTTAGTGTGTTCAGCCAGAAGAAGAGGAGACTGAAGGGAGACCTCAGCACTGTATACAGCTTCCTCATGATGGGAAGTAGAGGGATACCACTGATCTCCTCTCTCTGGTGTCCAGTGAGAGGACCGAAGGGAACAGCATGAAGTTGTGTCAGTGGAGGTTTAGGTTGGATATTAGGAAAAGGTTCTTCCCCCAGAGGGTGTTTGGGCACTGGAACAGCTGCCCAGGGCAGTGGTCACAGCCTGACAGAGCTCAAGAAGCATTTTGACAATGTTCTCAGGCACATGGTGTGATTCTCAGGGATGTCCTGTGCAGGGCCAGGAGTTGATGATCCTTGTGGTCCCTTCGAATAATCTGTCTGTTACAGGCAGCAGACAAGTTTGGTCTGTGAGACATCAACCCAGGGAGTTATAGAGCAGAATGGGATCTGTGGTGCTGCACGGCAGCCAGCAGTAGGTGTAGTCACTCCCAAGGTGCAGCATATACTATGATAACCTTTAAAAAGTCACTTTGTTGGTAGCAGTCAGTGCAAAGCTATTGGGAAGCTTTTCCCTTGGCAGGCCATGAGACTTGGCTGCCATCATCTCTCACCTACTGAACCAGTCAGGATTATCACCACCATCAACCTGTTCCAGCACCAAAGGTTTGGGTCTTGATTCCAATTTTGGCTGCCCCCATGGCAGGGGGGTTGGACTAGATGACCTTTGAAGCCCAATCCATTCTGTAATTCCATTCTGAGATGAAGACTTAACTCCAATACACATGGAACAGCCTCTAACTGAACTACAAAGCAGCATTCAAACCCTCCTCCTCGTCCCCCCAGTTCCTGGTGTGACCCCAGATCACACTGTGAGGGCTCAGAGGGGCAGAGGAGCCAGAGCAGGGCATTTCCCCCACCCAAGGACACCCAGACAGCTGTCACACATGTCCTGCACCAGAGGCAGGACACAAATAGCTCTGAAATGCAAGGGGCAGCCTGCAGTGCTGGGAGCTAATAAGGTCAATACAAACGACATCAGCTCCTTTAGGTCAGAAGGAATGACAACCAGGACATGCCACAGAAGCTGCATGGAGGATTCACAGATGGACAGGCAATCTCAATTAAACTGTCCTCCCCTCCCATTCTCCTCTGAATTACTGCTCTAAACCCCCTTAATTATCCAAACTCAATTAGTCTTAGAATATTTGAAGCTTCCTGTTCAGACTAATTTCTCTCTCTTTCCTCATTTGGAGCGCTTGACTTGCATTAAAGAACACTTAGTGCCTGTGGTAAGAAGAACTTTACAAAGGCAGGTCAGGACTTTGGGGTATTCACAATCTCCCCCCCTATCCTTCCAGTGCCTGAGAAGATCATGCACTTAGTCCTCCAGATGAAATTTCAGCATCTCTGACATGCTTTTATTTCTTTATACCTTCAGCCAAACATTTCCATTGCTAGTAGCAACTGTCATCCACTGCAGCTATTTTCACTCCTAAAGATTTCCGTGTGCACTTTCCAAAACTATTTGCAAAGCAGTAATTTTCTATTATTGCTATCATTATTCCTGGGGGGGAAAAATACCAAACCATGGTGTTAATTCCAATACAAAAAGAACATGGGTGGCAAAGCAGATACTAAGACAAGACAATAGAAGGAAGCAGTTAAAAGATTCCCTTTCAGTGATGTGACTTCTCCATACAGACTAAACCTGCACATATTCGTTCAAAGGGCAGCAATTAAATCACTGAATTCGGAGTTTCCTACTGTTTTAGTTTCTACAGTATTGGAGATGTAAAGACTTCACTTTTTATTAGATCCCTATAAGAAACCTCAGTCACAAGGTTTTGTGCCCCCCTGAAGTCTGAGTATCTCATTCTCCCTACAAAACCTCTGCAAAATATGCACTCTGAGTTGAAAATTTGCTGCTTCCATTTAGCATAAACCTATCCCTGCAAAAGCTTAAACTAACCTTGAAATGGTCACAGGTTGTACTAAGTGAATACATCTGTACTTAGAGCAGGTCACTGATGCCTCATGCAGGCAAACTCTCGTAGATAGGAAACTGAAGCACAGACAGATTAAGTGTCTTGCTCAAGATTAAGTAAGCAATCTTGGGACAAGCCAGAACTGAGCCCAGTTCGAGTCCTGATTCAGCACTTTAACCACAGAGCTGTGTCCATGAGGCACTGCCCGTGCTAGGGATGCTGTGGGGATCGGATGGAAATTGCTTCAGGTTGAGCTCTTTTTGGGAACCAGACATCTCTGACCAAGGTGCAGGAGCAGGATTACCCTTGTCCTGTTTCAGAGGAAACGGTTCCCTCCAGCCTTCCACAAACACAGAATTGTTCTGGCCCAGAAGTGGCTGGAAAACAAGAATTCCATTTATTCTAGCATTGGGCTAATACTGAAATAGAAAACCAGATTTTTTTCCCACCAAAGCAGAGACACAAACCTTTCTCTCCCTTGCCCCTTAGAAGTTCTCTTGGTGAGAACACCACCCTGTACTCTCAGCTCCTCATATCCTGCAGTCTCTTCCCTCCAGTTTTCTCTGAGTGGACATTTCCAAGAGACCAGTTCCTTTGAAACTATTACATTTCTACACAAAGTTCTGTTATTAACAAGGCATTTTTTCCCCAGCATTAGAGTGACATTTTCTTCAGGCATATAACTACAGGAAGAAGAGGCCACAGACCATGTTAGTCCTGGGCCTCAAGATGGAGATTATAATGCAAATAATCGTTTTGTGCAGTCTATAGTTGAAAATGTCTTGCAGGAAGGGCCCCTTTGTCCGTCCAGCTCACTTTTTGGGGTTAGGTTTTTGTCAGGTTTTGTTTGATTGAGGTTTTTTGTGGTTTTTTTTTAATTGTTGTTGTTGATATATTGGAACAGGTTGCCCAGGGACAGGGTGGCTGCCCTGACCCTGGTGGTGTTCAAAGGCCAGGCTGGATGAACACCCCAGGGCAAGGGGTTGGGACTAGATGATCTGTAAGGTCCATTCCAACCCTTAAATTCTATGATTCTATGATACACATGGAAATGATTAAGCTTTGAATTTGTTCTCTAAGTTTTTAGGCTTCAATCTAGAACACACACTTCACATGAACCAGGCAAAGGGGTAACTCCTCTTTCAGGTGAGTATCAATTCCGTGTTGTGCCTATTTTACCTTTTAGAGCAAATCTCTGTACAGAGCTGGGAAGAATGTAACTTGGCTCACAGCACAAGTATGTTCCCAACTTCCCAAAGCCCAGCTGGGCTCCAGCAGCTATTGTTGGAAATGTCAGGTTGTCATTTTATCAGAGACATTTCTGCAGTGTCAAGTCTGTATAAACTCAAGGTATGAGAAGCACTTTAGCTAAAATGCTGCCGTTTATGCCAATTATCCAAACCTGTGACTAGTGATTATTTCAGCACCCAGCAGGGATAAGAAACCTTTTGGCTTTGACTTGGGTAAGAGCCTCCTTCTTTCACCCATAAAACATTGTGGAAAAGACTAAAGTAAAGCTAAAACTACATAACATAAAGTTATTCTAACAGCCTGTAAAGACAGATGAGAATCATTACATTATTTATGCACATGAAGGTACTGGGGTAGACAGGACTAGATGATTTACCCAAGATCAAACAATGAGTCAGTGACACAGTTTTCTGCTGTCCAGTGAAAACACAGATGTACAGTAAGCTGAAAAGAATTCATTTATTCCCATATCAAAAGGATGAAGGAGAGAGCATTCCCTCTGCTATCCCAGCTCGTGGTTCCAATAAGTGTTGCTAGAACTGAATTTGGCAAGCAGGGAATTAGCTGCACTAGTCACACATGCAAAGCATTTGCTGAAAACAACAATCTTGAGTTACTCAATTATCAACAGTTTTCACTTCCCGAAGCCACAGACCTATCAAAGTTGCTCCTTGCTGAGGAGTTAGAAGGATACAACCCATCCAGTGTCCAAGGCAGAATCCACTGGGACATTGTGCAATGCCAGAGTCTTGCCTCATGTCTGCATTCAAATTGCCCTAACTGTGTTACTGGGTGTCAGTCAACACCAGCTTGGATGGCTGGATTTGGGACTAGGATCAACGTGAAGAAGGAACAATTCAGCTGAAGCCCTCAGAATGCCCTGAAGTGGCATAAAGTGGCCCTGAAGAAGCCATATCCTGCCATAAATATTTGCACAAAAATCCTGCTGACCTCAGTGGTGGTTCTGGGTACGAAATGATGGCAGGATGTGGTCACAGTGATCCTCCTAATAATAGGTTTTCCATTGAGATCAATGGACATCGGGCCCCATTTCATTGCCAAGGTTTGCTTCGGAGCTCTACAGAGAGACATTGTTTTCCTGCAGTAGGGAGCACACAATTGCCAAATTTACTTCTGGCAAAGGCAGAGGTTTATTTTTAATGCTGAACACCACCAAAAACATCTGATACTGATTAAGAGAGTGTCTTCCTTCTGCATGTCTCAAAAAGAAATACTCTTTCAATGTTGCTGTTGAAAAGACACAGAGAAAACATGAAGATATTCACATTTAAAGCCAGATATAAAGTGAAAGCCACTTTTCTGCTACCTGAATGCAATTTTAAGGTGAGTTTTGCATGCATGGAAGATGCAGGTGCTCAGCTCTTCAGGAAAGTCAAGTCAACTTACTACACATGGTGAAGACCCAGGCCCCCAAATAAGTTCCTGATGAGCACATTCCTAAGTCTGTGGGCAGCACCCTTGTCTTCATTCCTCCTGAGCCTATCCCTCCCTTGGGGTTCATCACAGCTTTGATGCCTCTATGTAGAAATCTTTATCATCAGGATCCCAAAGGATGACTAAATGTTTTCCAGTGTTTTAATCATTATCTCCGTTCACTTTAACTGATTTTAATCATGTGGTTCTGCTATAAAGATAAGCAGCAGCCTGCCAAGGAAATAAGCATTTCACAGGTTAACAGCACAACTCCTCTAAAGAGGAAGCATGTTTGTTTTCTGCCTTATTTTCTGGAAAATGTTAAAACAATAAAATGAATGAGAAGCAGTGGAGAACAAGTTGTAAAGGAGCTAATTTCCTGCTCGCAGCAGCTCTGATAAATTTCAGTCTTGGATGACAGGGGTTGTGGAGAGCGAGGGGAGGGCTGGGCCGGCTCTCTTCCTGGAAAGCCAGACAGGATAGGATTGATTTGAGACATCTTCTTTGCCAGAACAGCTGGTATTGGCTAATCATCAGAAAACAGAGACTTCAACCTACAGAGAGCCGGGAGCGAGGAGGACGTCTGAATCAACCCTTCAAGTTCCACATGTGAAACCAAACAAAATCGTAACGAAACAAAACAAAACAAAAAAAAAAAAACCACCCCACAGCCCCTCCTCACACACAATCCTTCCTGGAGCCTGACAAATGCCAAAGGAAGTGCCAGTGCCCTGACTAACAAAGCATGCCGAGAGGCTGCAGGCGGCGGTGCCAGCAGCACCCAGCCGGACGGACAGACAGCTCAGCGTGAATCACGGCGCAAAGGATTCCTTCAGCCCGCGACGAACCGGCACAATACACAGCCTGCCTGCTGTTTGCCGCTTTTTTTTTTCCCCCTCGGCTTTTTTTTTTTTTCTCCTCTTTGTCGTTAATGACCGGCCAAAAAGCAAGCCTGCCCTGGTTTTTCCCGTTTTTTTTTTTCCCCGCGGCTTTTTTTTTTTTTCTCCTCTGTGTCGTTAACACTCCTGACTTGGAGGGAACAGCCGTTTCCTTCCTGCCGTGCCCCGTGGGCGTGCAGCCGGCAGAGGACAACTCATCGACGGCACATGAACCCCAGGGAGAGGAGCCAGGCACTGACCTCTCCCGGGTAACCCACAGAACCACTGCCCCGACCAGCTGCTAACAGAGCAGGGCTCCCATCACTGCCCTCCCCAAGGGACCTGTTCACCCAGGTCGTCTGCTTTGGACACACACACGAGATCTCCCAGGCAACCAGCAGTAGGACAAGAGGGCACAGACTCAAGCTGTGCCAGGGGAGGGTTAGGTTGGGTATCAGGAAGAGATTTTTTTACAGAGAGAGTGATCAGGCATTGGAATGTGCTGCCCAGGGAGGTGGTGGATTCACCATCCCTGGAGGTCTTCC
>NW_008656699.1:16580-25483 GCF_000695815.1 Acanthisitta chloris | reverse complement strand
TGTCTAGTAACCACGGTGGTGTTGGACTCAATGATCTTTGAGGAGTCTTCCAACCCGGTTGATTCTATGATTCTATGATTACCATGACTCAACCCCAGAGCAGATTTAAGACTTTTGGAAATCCTTCCAGGAAGGAGGAATGTTCCCATCTCCCAGGCTGGGACAGTCTGGAAGTGGGACAGAGGGTAACAAAGCTTTCTTACACCCCTCCAAGAATCTACAGGAGCTCCTTAGGGTTACAGGCAAAGCTAGATTTGGCCCTGGAATGAGATGGGGAAATGTTTCTACTAGGCTGAACATGTATCTTCACTCCCATCTCTCTATGTCTGGAAACTATTTGAACCAAGTTCTCCTGAGTCTGAGGAAGCACTTCAAATTATTCTCACTGGCCATCAGACTTCTTGTCTCCCTATACATCTCAGGTCTGTTCTCCAAGGTAACATTACATGGAAACCAGCTGTCTTCTCTGGATACTTTGAAAGGCAGACATTGATCAGTCTCCAGATAAAAGGCCACCACTGTGGAAGCTGTGAAATCCAAAAGACTCAGAATGTCTGCTCTGTTCACTGCTATTCCCTCTTGACATGCTCCTTTAGATACATTAGGATTTGTGCTTTTCATAGTGTAACTCTCCTGGACATGTGACTGAAAGCAGAGCCAAAGGAAAAGTCAGGGATCTTGGATCTGCCCTTTCCCATTAGCAGTAGAGACATCTTGCCCAGCTTCAATCTTCCCCCTACTTTTATCTTCCCTTTTTCTCATCAACAAGCTTGATTCTCTCCATGTTTTACTCTTTTCCATGAATCCTTTTCTTTCTTTTTCCCATGCTTGCCTCCTCTGCTTTTGCAGAGGAATTTTCCTGATGAAAGCCTATTCCTGAAGATTGATTTCCATCCCGTTCTGTCCTGCCACCTTTCTGCCACTAGAAATTCACTTCTAATTTAGCTGTAACCCACATTCATGCTCTTAGCAGTCCTTTCAGCCCTCAAAACTTCCTGCCCAAATACTTCATTTTCTCTGTCCCCACTTCTCTCTCTGCTTGGCCCAGGCTTAGCACTTCCAAGGGGTAAACTGATAAAGCACAATGTGCTCATTCTCTGCCAATAAAGCCCTCTCACATTTCATAAGGAAAATCTTACCTGCTTTCCCTTTAGCCTCACCGCTGATCCACAAATCAACCTTGTTTTCTTTTAGTTCACCCTTACATCTTTTCTCCTGTCCCAGTGCTTATTTTCTCTCTCCACAGCACATTTGTGCTCATTTAAATATCTGCTAATTTAAAAGAACCTGAATCCATTATTTGCCCAGCTCTGCCTCTTTCAGCACTGCCCACTCTGTGTCCCCCATCTCCTACCTCTTCCTTTTATTTCTAAGATCACTGGGCTCAGCATTTCTAACAACACCTGGATTTCTCCTCCTCCAGGTTCATGCCAGACTCTGCTTAGTCCACCTCCTGCTCCTTCATTCCACCAAAATCATTCTTCTCTCCGTTTCCAAAGGAACTTGCCAAAGTTTCAAATCAATACTCTATTTTTTCTCTCTATGGCTTGTCAGCTAACTTCAACACTTCTAATCAAGCTCTTCTAGAAGTCATGTCATCCTCTGGCTTAGATGGTTATTCCCCTAACAATTCCTCTTCTCCCACTCCCATCACGCCTGCACATGTTCTAATGAGGATCATCCACTGCCCTTCTGTTACCAGTCTTTTAGGAGCTCCTCAATTTCCTACTCTACAGAGAAAGCACAAGAAGCAAAGAGGAAATCTGATCCACAGCCATGAAAAAAAAATACAGTATCTCTATGCAATCCTTCCGCACTCTGGACCTTCAACCCAAGTTCAAGTTCCACCAAATACATGACAATGACACCAGGAGGCCAGAGTTTGGCTTTAAGACAACAGGTCAGAATGTTACGTTCAGAGAGGAGAGCATATAACCTGTTGAGAAGCAACTACCAACATTCCCAATGGGTATTATTGGTCATATTCTTAACTGATTACACCTTTATCAACTGAGAAATGTTTCAGAGGTACTGAGTATCCTAAGAATGGCTGAAGTGGCAGTCACTGACCCTCTCCACCCTCGCTCTCACCGTTTCCATTAACAGAAGAGCTTGGAACTCACACTGCTCTTTGTACTTGTGTTTATCATCTCAACCAAGTCCAGCAACAGCAGCAAGCTCAGATTTTTAGTATGGGAAAGGGTGAAAGGAACAAGTTCTGGTTTTGGTATCCCACATGTGGTCAGGATCCTGCTTGGCTAACCAAGTGTAAATGCTGATAACCTTCCTGACTGTGCCTTTGAGCCATGCTGTGCCACAGCTCCTGAATCAATCCAGCGTGGGTGAGCTGTGGGTAGGGGAAGGTTCATCATTAACTGCTCACTGCTAACAGAAAAAAGGGTTTGCAAATGAGTTGCTTTAATCCCCAAGCAGTGTGTCTGCAGTGCCTCCAATTTGTATGGTCCCATTGTACTCTTGGAACAGGTGTTTTGCTTCCACTAAGCAGTTCTGGGTTTGTTGGCAGCAGAATTCTCTGCATCTTTGTGCAGTGACAGTCTGGCATCCTTTCTACGCACATTATTTTTCCTTATGCCCAAATCATACAAAGATATTGATTGATCAAGGATCCATCAGTCACTTATCAATTAGAAAACTTAAATGCAACAGACTAAACAAACGGAAGTAAAAGGTAAATTCTTCACATCTATATTTGCACTATGTCTGAAAATTCATATATTTTGAGCTGCCATGGGAGATAAGTCCTTACATAACAAAATCACATAAACAATTCACATCCTCTTTCTGTGGTTTCAAGAGTATAATACTCATATCCTCAAAAGAATCACTTAACTTTATCTCCACATCCTAAAGTGATTCAGTTTTTAAAAAAAAAAAAAAAAGAGTTGTGATCCGAGTTCTTCTGACATTTCCAAGTTTCATACAAGAGGCTGAAATAGAATATTGGCACTTACAACAAAACCACAGCATGGTAATTCCACAACCCATTCCTTCAGCTTCTAAGACCCAGTTGCCTTCAGTGGACCACCACTTCAAGCCTGAACTTTGCTGACTGGCTTAGCAATTTGTTCCTGCTATCATGTGACAAGTGTTTGAAGCTCACATGTGTAATAGGGCATTTGCTGCCAGTATCAAAAGAAGAAAAAAAATCACAAAATATAGTAGAACATGAGGTTCCAATTGTCTGAAAACCAGAAACATCTGTTGGAGTCATGAGCAGTTGATTAGTGGAGTTCATTCCCAGGGTAAGGCTCCAGTGGATCAGCTCTTCTATCTAAGTACAGGACTGTAGTCACTGGAAGCATTACAAAGAGGCACAGAGAACAGGCAGGAGAGACAGAAACAGTTTCTTAGGGTGTCAGGGTCCTTAAAAGCCAACCATAATGCAGTGGTGTTCATTCAGCACTGCTTTGCATGATACCAGTGTGCAAAATTAACAGCTGTATTTAAACCTTGCTCTTATCCACAACAGCTAAACATCTGCCAGTCTTTCAGCTATAAACCTGTACTTTTTTAAAGCTTATAGCTAGAGACTGTAAAAAATCTTGTGGAAGATAAACCACAATGTACAAGGTGTGAGTCTGAGCATATTTCTTACAAAATCATCAGACCAGGTTGAGCTCAGTTTGTTGATAACTGTTTTTTAAGGTGCTGCTTGGATTTCAACCTAAACCTTTTCCAGCTCATTACACTAACATAAGGGTTAATACCTTGGGACATCTGCACAAAAAGCAGAGGTTGACAAAAAATGCTGATTGAGCCCATGTGCACTCTAAAGCTGCAGTGATACTGGATGGACAGAGCTGTATATACTACTCTCATAAAGGCTGTTGTTGGCACTCAGGAGGACAAGAAACCACCAGGAAGAGGATGTCCTTAAGGCTAAGCCTCTCTTTCATTAGCTTGAATATCTAATTGTAGGTTTCCTAGGAATCTTAGCCCTAGCTCTTGTCCAATTCCTGGTGTCAGTGGCCTGACCTGACCTCCCAGTTTCCTAGTGCTCCATCTGCATCCACCTGTCACCTCATGCCTATTCCCCATCCAGGAATGGGGTACTGTTACATTAAAAATAACAACTAAAACTTGGAGCCAGCAATTTCACTTCCCCTCCTGACTCAACTATCTGGTCTTTAACAAAACCATAAAATAACAAATACAAAATAACTTGTAAGATTGTGTTCAGGTACAGAGTTTGATTCAACTTATTGTGCAACCTTACCATGATTTTGGGAAGTCTGTTTTATTGCACAGAAATAAAAGGTGTTCCCCTTTTATCCTGAAGTATAAACTTCCAAGATGCTGAAGTTCCTGAGGGATATCAGGGGGGTTGGGCTGTCTTTGGTCTATCTAAAGCAGAAGAATCTCCTCACACTTTTGTAGTAAAAATTGTATTTGACTGTAAAAATTATCAGTTGTCCCCAAAAGACATTGTTTTTTATCCAAACAGATCCATTATTTGCACATATTTTCCTGCCTTTCAGTCTAAACCTGACTTTTGTGGAAAAGGTACATTCAGTTCTCCCCTCCCACATGGCCTGAGACTTTCTATGTGTGGTTTCCCCCTTTGTTTCTTCAACAAATGTTTTTCTACAGCTCCTCATGGTATACATGGACTGTCCTTTACCAATTAACTGAGCTCACTGGGTGTAAGTCAGATGGAACATGAAATTCAAACAGGCACAACTATATGCCTGATGAGCTAATTAATGACTTAATCAATCCAGGCCCATAGCAAGGGTTATTGTTTCAGGCCACAAGCTGCTTTGCCATGAACACTTCTCTAATAGAAACAGTTTACACCTGGCTATCTTGGCACATGAGCAGATAAAGGTGAAGTCCATCCACAGAAGTCCAACTGACCTGCCCGAGGTCACTCCTATCAGGCCTAGAGACATTCACTCCCTTGTTACCTTCACTAGCTAAGTGTCACCTTTTGTCCAAAACTGCAAGCACCTTCGTGGATTGCCATTAAGATTTAATGACAGACTTTGATGCTGCAAAGACATCTCATGATCCAAAAATTCCATTGCATCAGCCTGCTAATATCATAACATTAACTCAAATTTATATCAAAGACCTAAGTTCCCAAAATTATTGGTGCTGCTGCACCTGTAGCTCCATGATTGGGATGACAAGTTCTTAGCAAGACATGAGGGCTGAGATGAAAGATCTTTGGTAAGCCACAATGTTACCAGAAGCCTTGGGGCCTCAGATCTTGCTTTCTCCCTGCCATGATTTATAAACAATAGAAACCTCTACATGATCTGCTCACCATGAGTGAGCTGTAGGACAGCTCTGTGCACCTCTGCATCACAGAGTCAATTAGGTTGGAAAAGACCTCGAAGATCACCAAGTCCAACCTGTGACCTAACACCACCATGTCAACTAGACCACTGCAATAAGTGCCAGGTTTAGTCTCCCCTTACACACCTCCAGAGATGGTGGCTCCACTGCCTCCCTGGGCAGTCCATTCTAGTGTCTAATCACCCTTTCTGGGAAGAAACTCTTCCTAATGTCTAACCTAATCCTCCCCTGGTGCATCTTGAGGCTGGAGAACTCTGCATCAGAGATGGAAGAAGACGCACTTGATCAGGGCAGAAAGATACACAAGTGGAAGACACAGGTCTGTCCCTTCACATCATCCGCTGTGCACACTCATGGCTTGTGCTCCCAATGCAGTCAATACTGCTCCAGAAACCACACACAGCCTTGGATAACAGAGGTTTGAGAATTTATCTCATTTTTGGGCTTAGGAAGGATAAATACCAGCAACACTCACTGCCAGGATCCATTTCATTTCTGCCTTCTCTTCCTGAGAACAGACAGAAACAGCTTTTGTAAGGAGGTTTTGGACTAGACAGAACACAATAAAGGGGCACACTCCTTCCAGCACTGGAAAAGCCTCTGGGAGCCACAGGGCACACAGAGCAGAGGAGACACTGCTTCATTTTGATGTCTGTATCCGTTATGAGTAAGTCAGTGGTGCCCTGACAAGGCCTGAAGAACTGGGATGTGGTAGCTCTTTGGCACAGCAGGAGCAGATGCGGAAGCCTATGGAGGGTTTCCTCCAGGACAGGCTGGAATATGAGCCAGGGCAGGAGATTCCTGTGCCACTGAAACAAGCTCCAGCCTCTGCCAAAGCTGGTGACTCATGGCAGGAGGAAGGGAAGACTTGGCAACCTGGGCTGTCTCACACAGCAGCAGGTTTTGTTCTCCACGGGATAACCCAAGCCCTGTGTGGCATGTGGCCAAATTCCTCAGCAAAGGCCAGCAGTACTTGTTCTTCTCTGGTCACCTTCTTAACAGCAGTGGACCATGCCACTTTATTCATGTAGCTTGCAGGGCTGGACACATCCTGATCCTCCCCTGCTCCAGCTGCCCAGTGGATGCTGGAAGGCCACATGGGAGTGATGCTGGTGGGACCAAGTCTCCTGCTCTTTCCCCTTGCAGCAGTCAGGCCCCAGGAGCCAGGAATATCTGCCTGGGACAAGACACCACTCCCACAGCGAAACCAGGGCTGTGATTCACAAGGGGAACCACTTCCCTTGGGACAGAGGTAATGGCTCCCATTTCCTGCTCTCTACCCTACCCAATTTTTAAGGTTCCCACCTCACCACAAGAATCACACAGCTTGCACAACAGCAGCTGGGCAGCTGTGGCTTCCAGCCTTGCACTTCAAGGTGTTTCTGGTTAGTACCTTTAAAGCTGGGCTGTACCCACTGGTGATGAGAGCCCTAGGAAGTGCCACCTTCCTTTTGGACACTCCTTCAGTGTCACCACACATTGCTCTTGGGGCCCATGGAAAAAAACCTCAGGCTCGGTGACTTGTATTAAGCACCCTGACACTATTTTAATGCTTTGCCTTGTGCAAGGCAAATGACATAAACAACTGTACAACCTGGGGAATACAGAGAAGGCATCTCACATGCCTGGAGATGACAAGTTATATTGTCCCTCCTAGCCCAAATGAATCCTGAAGCCATGAGATTTAAGAAAGCCTAATCATACATTGCTATGTTTTTGGCATGCCAGATCAAGTCTCAATGAAATCTCTGGATAATACACATGTGGTCCAGCTCCTGTGACACACTCAACACTTGGACCTGTGGCTGGAACTATCTTCTCTGCAAAGGAGTTGAGTAACCATGTTCAAAGGATAACATGACATTTCACTTCAGTGGGACTTGACTGTGTGGTTAGAGTTAAGCAGATGACAGTGCTCAGTGTTAAAGTCTTTTCTGCAAAGCAACCACCTCAAAAAGCCTCCATGCATGATATCCCAAATGGAGATACAAAAATAGCATTAATCATTTTTACAAATCATGGGATCATAGGGTAATGCATGTTGAAAGGGACCCCAGAAGGACATCTAGTTCAACTTCCTGCTTAAGGCTGAATCAGCTGTGAGGTCAGACCAGGTCACTCGAGGCTTTAACTAGTCCATTTACCTTTAGGATGTCTGTTGCAAGCACTGAAGAGTTTGGTTTTTGCATTAAAACAGAAGGATTTGCACTTAGTGAAGAAGAAATTATTACAGCCTTCGAAATATCATTGAATATAATCCACAGGCTACCAGGAGTGAATTAACAGCAGAAGTTTCCCCAGTACTAACTCCCATGTCGTGATTCCCAACATACTCTGCTAAAGCCATGAGTGAGCTGAGCTCTGATGGTTGGTTCTCTTTAATTCTCTCAGTTTGTTTTCCCCAAGTAGCAGTGACATTGGTAGCCTAGAACATGTGGGGTTGTACTGTTTACATTGAAATACACTTACTAGGAGAGTGCATTTGCTTCCTGAGCAAATACACTCACAGTGAAACATTGGCTTTATATAAACTCCAGAGCCCATCCCTGGAAGTAATAAGGTATTCGTTAAAGATTCCTTAGATTCTTAGTGACGTTTCCTGATAACGGTCCCATTTATAAACACAGATTACATGTGATATGCATAGGTTTAACAACATAAGCTTGTTCTAAAGTGTGCTTTAACCTGTGTTATCGGAACTGTAGCTGAATTCCTCGTCTGGTTAAAGGGCAAATTCAGATACCTTTGGTCACCTTTTTCCACCACAAGTCTCACCGAATTAACTGAAGATTGATGACCAGAGAATGAACAAAGGGCTGAACTTGCACGGCTACCATTACACTGTAATGCAATGAGGCTTCAGACCACCTCATGATGGAAAGGGCCTCAGGGTTTCTAAATTTTACTTTCAGATAACAACTTTTCACTGTTTTGTCAGTGTTTAAAGCAGTTAAAGCAGTGGTTAAAGCAGTGAAACCTTCTGAGGTAGGCAAGTTTATCTTTTCTGAATTGTGATTTTATGATTCAACTTAATTCACATACTGGAAGGAGACTATGTCCTTGATTTCACTCTGTGTTCAGACAAAGGAACACAGTTGGAATAGTCCATAAAAAAATACCAACAGCACTAAAACTGACCAAGCTGCTCTGCTACAAATGTGTACACAAACAAGGACTAGTGAGAGCCCCATGTAGAGCTGCATTTTGGACTGAGAAAAGCAACACAACCACAGGTTGAGAATGGCACAGCTGAGCATGAGATGGGGCCTGGTAACTCAGACCAGCTGTGGTTTGGGTGCATTCAAGTGCTCTGTGTTTACAGGCAACTTAAAACTGACCAAGCTGCTCTGCTACAAATGTGTACACAAACAAGGACTAGTGAGAGCCCCATGTAGAGCTGCATTTTGGACTGAGAAAAGCAACACAACCACAGGTTGAGAATGGCACAGCTGAGCATGAGATGGGGCCTGGTAACTCAGACCAGCTGTGGTTTGGGTGCATTCAAGTGCTCTGTGTTTACAGGCAACTTCTCCTAGAATCCTAGAATGGTTTGGGTTGGAAGGGACCTTAAATCTCATTCC
>NW_008656699.1:289-16345 GCF_000695815.1 Acanthisitta chloris | reverse complement strand
AATGCCAAACTTCTTCAGTGAGTAGTATTCCCCATAATCCAGCACAACCTTTTCTGACTATGCCCTGCCTGGTATGTAGGAGCATCCCTCTGCCTGATAGGGTTTTGTTAAACTTTTCTTTGCTATGTTTATTGTCCAAAACCTGTAGTAAAAAAACCCTGTATGTAAATGGTCCTCCTAAATTATCAAATTCCATAGATGTGTGTCATCTCCTGCCTCGTGGTACCAAAGTGGCTATCACCCTCTTCCTTATTGCCTGATCAACAGCCTCTCTAATCACCCTCTTCCTTATTGCCTGATCTCTGTTTTTCCCCTAAATACCTCCTTTACTACCATTCCAACACAGGAATAACTTGTCTGAATGTTTCACATGGCAGATATTTAAGGAAGGAGCAGTATAAACCCAATATCAGAAAATACACACCAGGTCTCAGCTAACATTGTGCATTAATGAGTGCATGGCAATCTCTCATTTTTTTTCTCTTTTAATCTACACCATCAGTACTGTTAACCCCACCTACTAAATCCACATCACACACCCAGCACCGGTACAAAAGCAGCTAGAAAACACCTTATAATGTCAGGAAAAAAGATGGGGATGGTATGCCAGACTCATAAAGAGCAGCAGGATTCCATCCTTGGAACTGCAGAATCCAGTTTTATAATAATAAGTGTTTGTGCCTCTGACTTCCTTTGGCACCTGTGACCCTGCTTGTCACAGCCTCATTGCCTGCTGGAAACTTGGCAAGACACAAGAGATGAGATATTAGGGAACTAATGCTACATCCTGAGAGAGGCCATAAAGTCCAAAGGTTGACCAGGATTGCCAGGAGCAGCCTGATAAACGAAGGAGCATGTGGCTCTGGAGAGACAAACTGCTGCGCCCGAGTACAGTGTGTTCAGACTCCACACCCCAACGTCTCACACGCTCCACACTGTCCAAGGACTCCTCCCAAATACCCCCCGGAAAAAAGAATTATTTCAAGCCCCTTTCTGAAATGAGCATGGGGCTGCTCAGTGCCAGAATTTCACAGATCTTGAATTTACAAAGAACTCCTCTTTATTATTTCAGATTAAGCCAGGATGATTTGCTGATTGGATGAAAAGAAAAGAATCCCCTGTAAAACCCCTTTGCAATTAGCATATTGAAGCCTTTCTCAAATCTGGCTCCAGTAAAGAACTTGTCCTTAAAAATCCATCAGACTGTAACTAAGCTTGTAACTTGGCATGCGAAATAAATAAGCCAATAATCAGAAATTTTCAATGAAACTTGTAAAACTATCTAATAAACCATTCAGCATTGGAATAGTTTTTATTGAGGAGATTTGGTGTCACATTAGGGAGAGCACAGGGCATTAATAACCAAGGTTCTCTCCCTCTTTCCACGCACTCAGTTGCGGGAGCACAAGGTTTTGTGAAGCCACACTGCGAATCTGAGCAGAAAACTCTTTCAGCACAACTCAAACCAAGCATTCAGCACAGCCCCACTGAGCACGGAGCAAGCACAGGCGAGGAGAGAGCGCAGGAATGGCAGCGCAGGGGAGGGGGAAAAGGACAGGAATCGCTTTGAGCTCAGATTGCTGCCGAGTACTTTCTATTATAAAACCATAACCTAATAAGCTTTCAAGACTAGAGCTCTAAACTGCTTCACGCCGTGTGTCTCCTTCCCTAGGCAGGATCCTACAGGATCCTTGGAGCAGCTTGTGGGCTCGGACAATGCTCCCTGTTACACTTCTCCTTACTTCCTAACCAAGAGGAAGGATGACCCCAGCAGTGCTTGTAAACACAGGACAAGGACGGCTCTGCCTGTCGGAGAATCGCCTGACTCCGAGGGCTGTCCTCCCTGGGGAGCTCAGCCCTGGGAAGCAGGAGCAAGGAACTGCCTTTTTAGGAGCGCGGCCGGCGGGGCCGGGCAGGATCCGCGCTCTGCCAGCAGCTCTGCCCTTATAAGGCCAAAGGCAGGAGGTATTCCCAGCCAGCACAGCCAGGTGAGGCCAGCCCAGGCTGCCCCGGAGACCCCTGGCCACAGCCATCCCTGCCCAGTGCGGACCTACAGTCCTGCTCTCTCCAGCCTCTGAACATTCCAAACAAGGCTTATTAGGAAACAGAGGAGCTTAATTAATTAATGGAAAGCTGGTTTTGAGATCTGCAAAGGCAGATGGTTTGTGGGTGAACTGTGCTTCATACTAATGTGACATTTTAAGGCATTCAAGGCAACATTTCGGAACACAAGGCTCTAATGTCAGGCGTCGTTTCAGCTACCTATGTAAGAGGGCAGGTTTCCAGGGGTGAGGAGCAACCGGAGTCTCCAAGGGATTTAAGAGACGAAGCAGGACACATAAACCCTCAGACACTCAGCAATTTGTTTAGGAACGCACATGATTAAGGTTCCTCTCCAGTTGCCTAAAAATTAAAGCTGCTTGATAGAAAAGCAAAAATGTTTTAGTTTCACTCCCTACTTCTTTTTCTTACCTGTTTTATTTTTCCAGAGAGCAAAACAAACTAAAGCACTTCAGGCCAATTACATCTATATAGGATATAGGTGTAAGCACCACCATCAACTGTCCTGTATTGCTTCTCTTTTTACATTCCTGACCTTAATTTTTAGAAGTAAGATGAGGAGGTTGTAACTAAAATAGGAAAAAAAGAACCATTTTTCCCCAGCAAAATCAATTGCTTTTCATGTCTTTCTCAGAAAATGGCAACAAAAATGGAGTGTCCTTGAATATTTTTCAGGGGGGGAAGTAATTTCTTTTAAACTTGCTTAAAAACTTTAGATATGGCCAAAAAAACCGTTTACACTGTTACATTGAAATGGGACACTACTCATTAGGAATAACCCAGCTTCCCAGTTCGGAATATGAACTGGCACATTGAAATTCAAAGAATTCCCCACATATTTTGCTCCCTTGGTTCCTTGAGGTTAAACTGGGCTAACTGCCTGCCTGGAGATGCCAAAAAAGTGTGAGTTTAACCGAAAGCAGCAACTTTTAACCTGGAGATATGGGAGTGGCCTGACAGTTTGGAACTGTACCACTTGTTAAATGCACAGAGAAGGGTCTGCTCTGCATCACAAACTGCTGCCACCATCAGTGCCTTCAGGTAACAATTGCAGCAGGAAGAGCAAAACTTGGATTAATCTTGCCACATCCCACTTGCAACATATTGGCAAGAAAACATGGGGGAAGTACTAATTACAAAAGGATAATCACAGGGCATTCTGCTTCTAGGATTCCTTATGAGAAGCCCATCAGCAGAAACAAGGCCACAGACAACACAAAAAATTACACTGAACAAATGAAATGTATCTAGAAAGGTGACAAACTTATTCAGCCTGAGCTCAGACATGTGTAGGACTTTCTCCAGGTGTTGCCTGGGCTGGGATTCCATTTCCATAGCTCCAAAGGAGCACCAGGGCAAGGCCACTTTCATAAAAGGAATAGAAGTTTTGACACCAGGTTTCATATTGTAAATTTCTCCTTTAAAATAACTTGCTTGCCAAAGCAGTTCAGCTGCCAGAAGGGGAGAAAAGCAGGGAAACTATTCCCTTTTAAAAGCAATGAGTGTGCTGTGCTGCTCAGGTACTTGAGGCATTGCTCCAGAACTAGGGAGCGTTGGCTCATTAGGAGCAATTAAAAAAAGAACTCTGAGGGGATTTTAAAAACAACAACTTCCCCAAACAACACATGCATTTGCTTATGCAGCTGTAATGAGTGATGAAATCCATTTATGAGCTGAAGTCACAAGATTCTAAACAGGTCTTTGTTTCATCTCAGTAAGTCATGACATTTCCCTACTACTTATAATAACGTGATTTGGATCAACATTTTCAAGCTTATGCACCTGGTTTTTCACACTGCTCACCAACTGCACTTCTCCTCTGCTTCACTGGACACTCTGCTTCCGAGGCACCACCTTGATCCAGTCCCCTGAGGACAGACACAGAACCCTGGGGTCAGTTGAGCACATGCCTGCAGCTCTGGAATTCAGCATCTATCATGCAATTCTTACTCAAACTGAGCCTCTGCCCAACCTCCAAAGAGCATAAATAAAATCAATGAGACCATTAGTGGGACGAATACTCACAGCATCAGCCCTCCTCTAACCACAGAGTCCGTCCAGGATGGATGCCTGTAAAAGACTTCCAGAAGGTTTGCTCTAGACAATGGCTTTGGTTCCAGCGTGTTGCTGTGACTTGGGAGGATAAAATGAAGATAAATGCAGCTGTTTCTGCTTATATTAATGCAGCATTAACAAAGTAACAAAGTAACAAAGGTAGGACAGAGCATGCAGGGGGAAAAAAGATTCAGCACAAGTAACTATGAAGTTAGGTGTTTTGTGCATTTATAAACTGTGCTAGGCTTTAGATGTATTATTATATAGCTTTAAAGTAGTAATCCTGCATATAAATCAAGACTATGTTTTTAGCTTTGCAAACAGCACTGATTTTTTTGTGAGGATCAGATCAAAACTAAATGAATCTAAGTCAACTGGTAATACAAACGGAGTGATTTTTTTTATAGTTCTTTTAAGAAGGGAAAAAAGATTAGAATCCTGGGCTGAACAGAAAGTCAATGTACCTAACGCAGCAGGGCAGGACATCCCAGACACAGGAAAATTCTCTTGGCCTGTAAGGTATGAGGCAAAGTGTTGCTCCCTACACCCATTTTCCATTCTGTCTCTCATGTTTGGCTCATTCACCTGCTGCTCTCCAGAGTCCCAAATGAGGCAGGAGAACAGGTGGATTTTCCATCATGTCAGCAGATCAAGATGGCAGATGCATACAAGGACAATGCAAGGATCTTTCACCTAGAACATTCTGTTCCAAGCAGTCTCTTGTTTACATACAAAGGCCTAAAGTACAAGACAGTGTCTCCACCAGCTTGGCCCCAGACTCAGGAAGGCTCTGACAAGGCCAAAGCCAAAGAGGCATAACTAGCAAAGTCTGCGTATCACCCAACTGGCACACACACAGTGTGTTCCCACACCTGGCAGTTTTTAGTTAGTTATCTAGGAAAATAATAGGCACTACTGGAACATCAATTTCTATATGCTGGTTATATTCATGGGAAAATAAACTCAGGTGATACCTTCCTACATAAATTCTGTGAGGATTATAGTTTGTATTTCCCCATTTCCAAAGTCCTGCTCAGTTATTTTCCTGTAGCTTTTAGGGATATATACCTATATATACAAGAGTAACCAAAAGAAAATGTCTGTAACTACTCAAGTCAGAGTAACAACTGGAAAACACCTATCAGTAAACCCCACTATTTAATATGGAAGTCCACAGGAACCAAACCTACCTGAAAAGCTCTGGAAAGGTACATGA
The DNA here is from genome assembly GCF_000695815.1 of Acanthisitta chloris. Taxonomy (NCBI): domain Eukaryota; kingdom Metazoa; phylum Chordata; class Aves; order Passeriformes; family Acanthisittidae; genus Acanthisitta; species Acanthisitta chloris. The sequence continues at coordinate 11,013 of NW_008656699.1, read as the reverse complement.
AAATAAATGTGAGAATGTTAAGTAAACAGTTCTCTTACTGGATTTGCTATAACTGACTAAAACGTTTCTTCCTCTTTCCACATTAAAGAAGAGGCCTAAAACCACATTTTGCATATTTTATTAGTTCAAACCTTTTCTAACCTGGTTCCCAGGGCAGACCAAGACTAACAAACTTTGAAAAATGAATCTAACATTGTTCTAAAACAACAGGATCTGGTGGAGTGTGAACAATGGGACTATCAATAAATGTCTACTGTTATTCCCAGACCCAGAGTGGAGTTCTAAAAAAATTTTAGCCCCTAAGAGTCACAATTTATTGAACCTGAACTTGCACACTAGCTTCAGCAATCAGTGTTACCCATCCGATGCCTCTGACTGCTTCAACCAGGGAGAGGAACTGCACATTTGGAGAAAGAAAAACACTTTTGTGATTGTTTTAAAAATCACAGTTGAAAGTTTCTTGAGAGGTCAGAAAACTCTAAAGTTCTGCTGCTAGACACAGATTAGCAGGCAGAGGGTAGGCAAGGTGCTCAGGGGTGTGTGGGAAGTGCAATCTATCAGATTGATAGCACCACTATGTATATGGTACAATCGTATCTTATCTCCCCAGCCCTGCAACCAAAATAAACCCCACGGAAGCCTTGGAGCCTACTTCTGTTGTCTTTAAGTACACACCCCTTAGGGTGGCAACCCAGGACACGCCACAGGGCTTTTACCTCATGTAAGACAAAGTCAAAACAAATATAATCAGTATTTTTCCTTTTAGGACTCTTGCTGAGACTCTTTGATGTGTTTTTCCTAATCGTTTTCTCTTTTTAATCATCACACTCGGGGGTTTCTCTGAGCTTTTGATGGTTTAGATTTTATGTAACCTCTTCCATGCAGGCTCCTTCCCCAGCTCCCAGCACAGCAACTGCTGTAACAGTACACAGCAACACTACACCAAAGAATACCTTGGCCAAATGAAACCAAAAGGGAAATTTAGATGAGTACATTCTGCTTAGGTTGGAATCTTGGCTTGAGCACAAGAGTTCACACTCCTGGTCTTGCAAAAAAGAAGCTCTAATTGAGATACTGAAAATGAAAGTATCTCTTCTACTTCAAATAAGAGTGAAAATCTGGTCACTTCCACAACGTGTTTGGCTGCTCTGGGAAATTTTACTTACCTATACCTATTAGAGAAGGGGAAACCCTTGGTCCCACAAGTTAGCTCTGGGTTTGCATTCACTTGACTATATAAATCAAACCTCCAGAGTGATTTATTACCTGTGGCACAAAACTAGTTAAATCTCTAATTTCCACATGGCTCCTTGCCAATTTTGCTTTGTCTTAGCAGCAAGTATTCACATTCACATTTTATCTCGGTTCTCTTTAGCAATATGTCTATTTGTATAGAGAATCCTTAAACTGATTAGCACATTCTTTGCAGTTTTATCTAAGAGGTCCATTGTTGTCCTGCAGTTCTATGATTTTCCTGATTAACAGAATGCCTCAATTTAAAGCAGGAATTTTAGAGCTGCCATTAGGTTCTAGAGTCAATTTCCATTTATCAGCTAAGAATTACTGATACCAGAATTACTGATAGTCATTTCTGTTGTTCCCTGTCAGGACGCTGTAAGGGGAGGAAGCAGGAGCTAGGACAAAAGCTTGAAACATCTTCACGTGGGAAGATGCCTTGCTAAGAAACTGCTTATTGAACCTGACAGCAGGCACATAAACAACAGGAGAGGGAGTGCTCACACATGTCCTCCCAATAAAGGGGAGGACAAGGCGGTGAAAGTCAGAGCTGTTACAAGACAAATACAAATTCAAGACACTGTTTTTAATCTCCAGGATGCTCAAATATTTTTTGAGAGCTCCCAGTGTTTGGGGGAGGAGGAAGGGAGGAAGGGAGAGAAGGGGGTAGGGGAGCAGCAAGCTCTGCTGAGACTGAGACTTTTCTGATGGTTTCTGTCACTGTTTAGGGGAAAATCACTCTAGAAAACAGCAACAGAAGACTGAAACTAACAGAAAAGCAGTTGCTAAAAGGTAGTTTGCTCTTTGTAAAACTTCCCATGAGGCCTGAAAAAGCCCCCTGAGCGTGCTCTTTACCAGGCAGCTTTGCATATCAAATGGTGAGAAACAGTTGTACATTTTTACCAGGGGGGTTATTCCTGCCAATTGTCCCGTATCACTGGCCTGTGAGAAACAAACAAACAAAAAAAAACCAAAAAAAAAAAAAGCAGGAGGGAGAGCTACCACAAAGATATAAGCACAACTATTGAATTTCGTGGGATTTTCGACATTGCCTCTCCTTCCCCTGAGACTTTAACCCTTGAGTGAACGCTGCATTCCCTTTGTTTGGCTGCTTGGTGACCACCTGGAAAGCATCAGCACTCTAAGAAGAAAACTGCCGTAGTTTATTCGGAATTTCCGTAGAAGACAGCGGCGCTGTCCATTACCATTTCCCAGAAGGTGTATTGCTGTGCCACCACGCAGGGCACACGGGGCGGCAGACGCGCTGTCGGGACGTGCCGCGGCTCAGATAGGCTGAGCTGTTGCAATCCTGGCGCAATCCTGCGCGGAGCTCGGGCAGCAGCGCTGCTCCCACGCCCTCCCTCTGCAGGCATTCCCGCCGGGACACCCCGCGAGCACGGGCTGTATCCACACACACCGAGCCTTCCGACGAGCCGAGCTCGGCTGCAGTGTGACAAGGCTTAGGAACCTCTACTCGCCGTAGTAAAGGTGCATTAAGCATCATCCACTGAGGATGAATGAAAAGTTTTGAGGCTCGCTTGCTTGCGTTTCCCGCTGCAGCGCAATTCCCGGTGAGCCAGGAGCTGTTGGACAAACTAGGGCAGCTCCTGACCGACTCGGAGCAGGGACTGGCGCTGGCACGGGGACTCCGCGAGGGTTTTAACGGGGATATGCCGGTGACACCCTGAACAGAGGCGAATTCCTCTCTCCGCTGCCATTCAGGTTTTTTTGCCGGATGGATCGGGACGGGATGTGTTTCCCAACACCCTTCAGCTGCCGGCGGTGTCCCGGCAGGGAGGGCACAGCGTGGGAGTCGGAAGGAGGCAGGACGGGCCAGCCCAGCGCTCGGGGACACCCGCGTCACGTCACCGCCTGCTCCAGAGCGCTCCTCAGCTCTCCTTAGAAAGAAAGGATTGCTCCATGGAGAGCAGTGTAAACCTGAGCAGAGGTGTAAAAAGCTTAAGTGCAGATTGATTGGGTGGAGGTGTCCCAGAGGGCTCGTAGCTGCACCTCCCCAGGACTAGCAATCTTTCTCCCTAAGGGATGTGTAAAGCAGCAGAGTTCCTGTGTTTCACGTCGTTATCTTCTTATCAAAGGTGTGGACTAAGTATCAAGGCTTATTCTTTAAAGGAATGACCTGTGTGAACCTGGAGAGGCTGTCCCCTTCCTGGGAGGCCAACATGGAACACTTCCCCTACCCTGCATTTTTGACTGAACAACTCTAGATGACTGTCAGAGCCACTCGAAGCAGAGACTCTGATTGTAAAGCAAACAAAACCAGCCTTCCAAAAGAGCCGGCCCAGAGCAACTGTCAAAATGTCAAAGAGTCACCAAAGAGTGAAACTGGCATAAATCTAAGTGCCAGTGTGTGTGCTCCACACAGTCCTGGGTCAGCTTGAAAATGCATTACAAGGCTGAGGAACCAATAAAAATGTCAGTGATTGATCTCCTAAAAGCAAATGTGGGCAGTGACAAATATTTTATACCAACAAGTTCATCCTAGATCTTCTTCCAGATGAAAATGCATTCCTTCTCTTTACCTTTTCCTTCATAAACATAGTTCACAGCACTTGTCCAGCATTTATTGCCCCCAGATCTGCATGTGTTACTAGGACTTCAGTCTCACTGTGTCCATTTTACAAGTAGGGAAATCGAGCCACAGAGATGGAAACAAATATTAAGGATCATTCAGCAGGGAAGCAAAAGCATGGAGAACTGCACTGCCATCCCATTTGAGTTTATTCTGTTCTCCTGTTTTTCCTCTCTGGTATACAGAAAATCAGATGACTTCTCACAAGTTCACAAGGCTACATTAAAGAGGTCAACACGTTTTTTTGCCAAACTTCTTAAGTCCTCTTGGTTGTCTTGAAGGGATATTTATTCCCCAGCAGTACTTCTGCAGGGTTAGGTAAATACTCTGCAGACCAAAAACATAAATGTGAAATAAACCTTTGTTCTTATTAATATTTATGTAATAATCCAGGGCTGAAATTGGCTATCATTGCCTTGACCTCAGCTCTTTGACATAAATGCCTATTTGAAGCACCTGGCAATAGGCTTGAAGGATCCACACCCAGAAGTGCTTTGTCTGGGCTTGCAGCTTTGCCACACACCTTTTCCTACACTGACTGTAAGGAACACAGTAACTGGAAAACATCAGCACAAAACATGCTTACATGGAACAAGGTTACACTGTGCCATTAACTCTTACAACACACGTGTTTCACCTCTCCCACACGAGTTACCTGAGCCCACAGCCCTCTCGTCACTGAACAGAAGCCTCTGGAAATCTGTGCACATTGCAGCTGTCCAAATACCACACAGCCATTTCTGGAATGGCTTTCTAGTTGCTCCCTAAAGAAAAAGTCTCTGAGTCTCAATTCACAGCCATCACAGCCCTTAGGCCTTTGCTTTAGTATTGTCCTTTTATTCTGAAAATTTTCCTTGCTCTTATGAACTTGTTTTTAATATATGCAAATGCTATGGCTTTTTATAGGTTTCATACATTCTCAACAGACTGTGTAAACAGTCCTGTGAGCTGACCAATGTCTGCCAAAGGCACTGCTGGTTGCTCATGGACTTGCTCTAGCACAGATGGGAACAGTGCTTCTGTGAATCCACTGCAAAAAAATCAGGATCTCAGGTACGGATCAGTATGGATTCCAGGCTAAATCTTCCATCTCTGCTTCCTTCTGAAACAAGGGACACTGCAGTGTTGGCAGATACATACAAATTTTACCAAAGAAAAGAGGAAAGAACAGCAGTTTTGAGGGGGTTGAGTATCCTGGTTCTTCTCCTAGGGAAGTCCTCAGGGGCTGCTGTGTGCAAGACTGAGACATTCCCATCCTGGGAGGGGTGAGTGCTGCCCAGCCCAGGGGGCAGCAGCTACACCACTGCTGTGTGATACATCAGGTGTGATCAGAGATCAGGTTGATGTTTATTATCAGTTGGGACTGAGGAAGAGAAGCAGTTCAGTAGCACCTTCTCCAAACTGAAGTCTTGAGCTCTGCTTGTGCTTCCAGGCACTGTCCTACCCAGGCCATGCCCTTTCCTCCCTACACTGCCTTCCTTGGCTCTTTGGCAAGCCCAACTGCTCCCACACCATGACTCCAACACCAATGACTGTCATCCACAGTGAATGTTTCCATGTGAATTACGTGAGCAGGCACTCTGTAAACTTCCCCACAGGCTCCACCACTCTAATCCCTGGGAAGGAGCAACCTGCAGGACCTACTTTCACTGTTGAATGCTTTCTCTGTTTATTGCTCCTGCAGTCAGAGCCACTACTCGAGTTCAGCCAGGTGTCCTTACATCTGTCACCCACCAGCCACTGCTGACATTCAGGAACAGAGTCTCACTGTCTGTGTCCAAGCCTGAGCCCATGCCACAGGGACGGAAAGCTTGAATTCTCCCTGGAAATCCCTGAGCTCTGTGGTGCTTTACATTGGGCAGTTTTGGTTTCACACAGACTCACTTCCTCCCCTTCTCCTGTTGCAAGCGCTGCTCTATCCCAGGTTGCCAGGAGCCTACTGTGCCAGCAGCTGCTAAGACAGAGCAAGGTGTCCACTTTGACAGGATGCCAGATTGTTTAGTAATTAAAAATCCAAAGATTCTGTATCCATCCTAAGACCTTAATCAAAACTGAGCTATTTTATCAAGGGCTCTGAGTGGTTCAATCCAGTTTTTCTGAGGCTTTCAGTCACGATATGCAACCCTAAATAAATCCATTTTTGTTGACACCACTGACTTGAATGTGTGTTTATTGAAATATGCAAATGCCACAAAGCTAACTTCAGTCCTCCATGGTAAAACCCCACCTGAGCAGCATGGGAACAAATGCACACTTCCAGCAGGGTCTTTCTCCCTGAACATAGGAAATATCTTTGCAAAGGTGTTCACCTGCCTCCCCACCACTCAGCATCAATCTGCTAATGTTTGTATGGCAAATTCCTTCCTGCTGCCAGCTCACGGCTCCGAGCACCGTCTGCTTCCCATATGCCACTTGTCCTCCAGTGCCTCCTCTGCTGCTTACCTTCCCTCTTGGGCTCCCGGTGTGGATCAACTGCTACTCTTCCAGCCTTTTTGGGGTGTGGAGGAATTTTCTGTAAGCTCCACGGGATGGGAACTCTGCCCCAGTCTCCATTCCCAGAGCACTGGCTATGCTGTGGTATAGACATAATAATCACAGAGACATTAATGGTGTGACATTTAGAATTGTAACACCCTAAAAGTCTTTCTAGTGGAAGGTGTCCCTGCCCATGGCAGGGGATTGGAACTAGGTGAGCTTTAAGGTCCCTTCCAACCCAAGCCATTCCAGGATTTAAAAAAGCATAGGGAGCAAGGCCTCAGGGCTCCTTTCAGACTCATCTCTAGACAATGTAGTTAACTTCTATCTGGTCAGGGGCTAATAAAAAATTCTAAAATGCATACAGTTGTTTGAATAAGAAAATAGAGAGTTCATTACTTATTTGAAACTATATCTCACTTGCAGTGAGCGCTGAAATCCTTTATAAATGCTGGATTTATAAATCCAGCTGGGAAGGGGAAGCATAATAGTGAGAAATCTTGTGGGGTGAAGGGATCATCCCATCCACTTTAGAGACAATCCTGTCGCATCTTTCATTCCCATGTTGCTGCACACAACTTGCATTGCTCGGACACCATTCTTAGGAAAATGGAAAACATTTTGAGTGGTTCCTCCCTCCCTCCTGCAGCCTTTCTCTGTGTTTACAGCGTTGCTGTCCTGCCCCAGAGGTAACCCAACAGGTCTTGCAAAGTCTCCTCACTTTGCCCCACCTCCATCATTCACAATCTTGTCTCCCTAACCTACTCATTTTCCTCCATTCCACAAACCATTAGTTTCAAAGAAATCCAGAGATTAATTAAAATGATTGGTGGGATGAGTAGGTGAGGGGGACAGGCTCAAGGGCTTGACAAGAGGAAAGATGAAAAGGAGGGAATGCGTATGGCTTGGTTATGCCATGACTAAGTGAGGGTGGAGGAGATGGACACGATATTCATTTCCAAGTGCCTGTGGTTCTCAGCAGCATTTTTCATGTGCAAACTGAAGACTTGGCTCAAGAGAGGCTTTAGGTCTTCTCATACAGCTCTGCTTCCAGGGTCCTCCACATCAAGCTATGAGTCCCACTCTTCCTTCAGCCTGTGCATTCCCACCCCTCCTTGTATCCTTATTTATTTATTATCCAGGTGCAGTTCCTGGATCTCCACCCGGCCACGAGTCCTACTGGGAGCAAAGAGCAGAAGGAGAGGCCAGGGAAGCTGGGGGTGGATGAGGTGGCACATCCTTGCCACACCTGTGCTGCAGACTTAGGTGGACTTGAACCGACTACGCAAACACACCTTGAGGAAACAGGGAGCAACTGGGAGTAGGAGCACCTGGGAATTACTGTACTTCCACTTGGCCTAAGGAAACTCTGTTCCCTGTGCCCTCACACTCCCAGCTGCTTCTCCTCTGATGGAGTAAATAAAAGAAACAGATTTGTTCCTTCTGAGTCTTCAAACTTCTCTCTCTCAGTTGGGGAAGTCTGCTCTCTAGTAAGTCCTTAAGCAGTGAGAAGATCCAGCAATTCCCAGTTTTATTCACTTTTTATTCACTTTAGGCAGAGGTGAAGCAGGAGATCACATTTGAAAGCATGAAATCAGAAAAAAAAAAAGCTATATAATCGTTTATATAATAAAAGTATCTTGGAAATATCTCTGTTGAGGGGGAAACCAAGCTGGTATGATATATCTAAGTTTAAAGAAAGCCAGTATGGGAACGAGCATTTTCTTCCTGTGACACTGTTTCCAGTATAAAAGAGCAGAAACTGTCATTTAGCCTTTTTTCTTTCCTTTTTCATCCCCCCCAAGCAGTCTTGAAATAATCCAACAGCATTTGAGATAGAGGAGTGAAACAACAAACCCATTTATTCCTAGACACCAAATGTAATTTAGACGGATGTGGTATGGATAAGAAATTTTAATTTGTCCATGAAAAGCCATTTAATTATTCAGATTATCTGATTGCTTCACTCAGGCTGCTATTGATTGATTAGAGAACTTCATAAATCAAGGTCTGCATTACTGCTGCTCAACTCCTCAGCCTCTCACAGCAACAGCGATGAGAGTTCAGTGCCAATCCCTGCCCACAAGTTAGTTTATGGAGACATGGAAATGGCTATGGTTTTTACATGGGGCAGGAAGTGTTCTTTCAGCTTGCTAAAGGAATATTTACTTCAGGACATCAGGAATGGGGGAAGGGGGGGGGGGGGGAAGCCCTGAAGTAATAGATATTTAATAAATGAATGAATAAATTTCATAATGTCAGGCATGTGGTATGATCCTTGGGGATGTTCTGTGCAGGGCCAAAAGTTGGATCTTTGTGGATCCCTTCCAGCTCCAAATATTCTGTGGTTCTCTGAAGTCAGGGCATAGGCTCCAAAATTCCCAGCTCCTTGGCTAATGGCCATGAAGGATCACTATCCATGGGTCCCATTTCTGATCCACACCACTGGGTGAGTCTCTGGTGCTGAACTTGGGTACTGAAACCTAAGCCGAGCTCCTGCTCTCCCATCGGTTCCGAATTAGGCAGAAAATCCCCTTGGAGCAGCATGGAGCACTTGTCTTTGATTTCAGAGCTCTCCTGCTACACACAGCCTTTATGACCAGCTTGACTGTCTATTCCAGCCTGGACCAAATAACCTCCAGTGAGCAGCAATTAAGCTAATGAGTGGCCTGACGGGTGTCCCCCACAGCTACAGGCCTCAGCACCAACATGTCTCTGGCAAACTGGAATGTCTAGTCCTGAAACTCCGCCTCTGCAAGAGGAAGGAAGTAGAAAACTGAAATGGGTGGAGGGTATAAAAAAAACCCAAAACAACAAAAAACCACAAAATTGAATTCAATGAGTTCAAATGAATCCCTCCAGCCTGATCCAGCCCTCCCTGGAGCTAATCAAAACCTTGGATTGGTATCAGCAGGGCTGACCCGGACAGGCTATAAAGGCAGTTTGTCAAGTTATACAAATCTGTATTAACTAGTGGTTAAAGCTGCACTGACCATGTTCCTTGTAAACTTGGCTTTCTAGGACAAGGGAAACATAGCGTGAAAAAAAAAAAGCCCAAAAGACGCAACAAAACTCTTAAGAAATTAAGTATGCCAATCATTAATCAGAGCAAACTTTATTGGTATTATTTGCCTATGCAGCAAATTAATTGCATGGATTCCTATGTACCAGAAACCACAAAGAATACCTTTTTAGCTTAATTTTAAAATAATTTTTTCAAAATAAAAACGGCCGCACAACAAACTACTTAAAATTCACATCTTGCATTTCTTCAGGACTTTTCCTCTGCATAGACAAACCCTTTATAAACATAAAACTGAACCACAGAGTGACACAACAGTTTATTGACTGTCTTGGGGGAGTTTTAGTTCATCAAGGCCCTCCACATCAGGTCCCACGAGATTCCCATCTCTGACAGGAGCCAAGGCAATCCCTGGGGAAGCTCACAAATCCAGGGCAGCACAGTTCTGCCTCGGGATGCTCCCCCAGGCACAAGTAATTTGCAGCTTTGGGATTTCCAGAGCCAGAGATGTTCTGCATTCAACAGGCCTTAAGTGATTTCTCTTCTGTGAATCACTTTAAAATCCCTCACTCCGTTCTTGCCAAGGACCTACACAGCTGAGCTGTAGTTCTGTGAAGACATTTCTCAGGTTGATTCTGAACCTGCCAGTTTCATCTGATGCCCCTGGGCTCTGGGGCCAGAAGAGTCTGTCACTGCTCTCTATTTATCTTGTATTAAAGATTAAAAAGGAGTTAAACTGCTTCAAGCATTCACTGCATGAATGAATTTCAGAGATTTTCTCATGCATGTGCAGGAACTTAGTGCTGTTTAGCTAAACTATCGGCAGCAGCTGAGAGGTCTGAGGTACCTGCAGCAGAGAGATGCTGCCTCTGTGATGTCTGTGTGGGTACCAACAGCACAGTGAGCATCAACTTCAGCCAGACCTTTCTATCTTGTGCCACGAACTGTTAACACGTAGCACTTGTAGTATTTACATCACTGCAGTCAGCACACACGTAACACCAGTGCTCACCGTGTGGCCAAACGAAGTCAGGTGAGCACACCACGGGAAAATGGAGGAGGGAAAAAAATCGACTTCAAAGAGGGGAGTTAGAGCTTCAGTTTTTCTTTCACAGCTGCTTGTGTTTCTGTTTGCTTCGTTACTGCTTCCTATACTGTAACTGGTAATTATGTCATTATATCTAGGAAAAAATAGCACTGGAGAATTCGAACGTGTGTTTTCAACCCTAAACAGGAGTTTGTCAGCTTCACATATTCTACAAAGGGACTGAGCCTGCCAGACCAAGCTCTTCCCTGACATCAGGAGCTGGCCCATCCCTCGGCAGCAGGAACAGCTCCGTGCTGGAAGCCTAAGGAGCACTTGTTGCACTGTCAGCAACAAAATACATCAGTCCCGGTGCC
>NW_008656699.1:0-204 GCF_000695815.1 Acanthisitta chloris | reverse complement strand
GTGTGCAGGGCAAGGTAAGAAAACCGAATGCCTTTTACCGCAGCTCTGCCCTGTGCCGCCGCTGGCGAGCCAGACATCCCCCATCTGTTGCTCCGAGGTGAACACGCCAGCACAGACTTCTCTCCTCCACCGGGATCCTTCAGCTCCAGCCCTTATCCTCCCTCCCGACTAACCTGTACTTCCACAGTAATTCTAGGGCACTCT
>NW_008656698.1:1782-2276 GCF_000695815.1 Acanthisitta chloris | reverse complement strand
ACCTTTGCAGCCCTGACCCCACAAGCATGGCTTAAGCACTGCTTAAGGACCTTGTCTCCAAGGACCAGTGTTGATTATAACATCTGTGGGAGCAATTAGAAATCATGTGCTTTTCAGCATGCTGCCTATTTTCCCAGCCCCCCTTGCAAAGAGCTTGCCTGGACAGAAAGGCTACTGCTATTCCCTCCTTGGCTTTCAAAAGTGAATTAGCTGGAATTAGCATTATCCTCTCCAGAAATTTCTGCTTGGGTTTTTATGTGATGCTTGTGTTCATTCTGTAGCAGGACAGGAAGGTGTTAAGCAGGGCAGGTGATATCCATGGCAGGTGAAGCCTATCAGTAAGGGGTGGTGCTATAAAAGCAGGGGCTTTGGCTCTGGGAGTAGGCATTCTGCAAAAGCCTAGCCTGCTTTCTAGAAGGTGGCTGTGGCCTATAAAGTTCTTTTGGAAGCTTTGCCCTTGCTGACCTACCTCACCCAAAGGACTAGCTTGGAGT
>NW_008656698.1:0-990 GCF_000695815.1 Acanthisitta chloris | reverse complement strand
TAGCCAGGGAGAGTTCCAGGGTTCTGTACTCCTACTGTCCCTGTGTCCAAAGGCACACTGCTCTGCTTTTACAAAGGTGATTTCTTAAATGTACTCCTGAGTCTCCTCTTGCAGCCTCAGAGACCTGGAGGAATACTCTTGTGCAAACCCCATTGTGGCTTTTTAAATCCCTAAGCCAAGGGATGACCCTGGCTGCTCTGGAATTTCTTTGTTTTGCTGGGTTACGAGATGAGGGATGTGAGTAGAGGTGCAATTTATTCCAGTGGGCAAAACTGAGGTTTGGGATCAGGTGTAGATGTAGCATTGCTTGTGAAGCACCATGCCTTGCAAATAAAAAGTCTCCAGGTGAGTGGCTGTGAAGCCTTGCCCTGTAGTTTAGTTTCATCTAGGGAAAAGGGGAATCTTGAGAAGCATGTTCATGTGTCGCTGGCTGGATCTTCTTCCAGGAATAGACTTTGTTAATATAGAAGATGAGTTTAGGCAGAAAAGGGATGTGTTTGGTACCCCCATTGAATTGATGCTGCAAAACATGGGGCAGCATCAGATCTGTGTTTGTGTGCAGGACCACAGGGCATGCTGGTTCACCTGAGATTTTTGGCTGTAGCCAAGTGGGAAATTGAGCCAGTGCCATGTCATGGTGGCAGTGTCCTCTCTGCCAGGGGTCTGAGCAGAGGGCTGATCTCTGCAGATCTCTCTGTGCGGCTCTTGGTTGAACAGAGTCTTGGGTTCTTGAAGAGTGGGAGTGTAATGTGACTACTGATATATCTGGGTGCCTGGAACTGGCTGTGAGCCCTGGTGTAGAATACCCAGCAAGTTGTCAGCTTGAGGAAGTGATAAAATTGGATTGCTAGAGGTCTGAGGTATCTCATGGTGTCTGTAGGCTCATAATGATGTGTTTTTCTTCTTTGGTCTCTCTCACCTCTAGGTCTCCACAACAGTCATTTGAAGAAGAGGAGGGTAGCATGAGGGAAGCAGCAGTCAAACTGGAGC
>NW_008656697.1:13517-13768 GCF_000695815.1 Acanthisitta chloris | reverse complement strand
TGGGATCCCCAGCACAGGAGGGACATCGACGTGCTAGAGCAAGTCCAGAGCAGGGCCACCTAGACGGTTTGAGGGATGGAGAACTTGTCCTATGAGGAAAGGCTGGAAAAGAGTAGGTTTCAGGGTGACCTAATTGCAGCCTTCCAGTACCTGCAGGGAGCCTACAAGAAATACAGAGGGGCTGTTTACAAGGGCATTTAGTGACAGGACAAGGAGGAATGGATTCAAACTGAAAGAGGAGATACTTAGGG
>NW_008656697.1:0-13452 GCF_000695815.1 Acanthisitta chloris | reverse complement strand
GCAGGCCAGCCCCGCTTAGTGCTCCACAAAGTGTCAGTCAGAACAACAGTAGGTGCTGCCTCAGGGGCCAGGCAGGACTTCATCCATTTATTTGTTCCTGGCCGGGTTGGATGGGACTTTGAACAACCTGGTCTAGTGGAAGGTGTCCCTGCCCATGGCAGAAGTGGTTGGAACTAGATGATATTTAAGGTCCTTTCCAACCCAGCCATTCTATGATCCTATAATTCTTCATAGAGACCTTATATATATAAAATAGTGCATATATGTATGTACACAGACTAATAAAAATCTAAACCTTGTATTTGCTTTGACTATTTGCATGTCTTTTACTTCAATATCATTGCAATAGTTTATGGTGCTTGTTTCATTTAAAATATGTAAGTATTCTCTGGGTTACTCTGGTTCAGAAACTAATCTTAGGCTGCTCAGTATAACATTTGGGTAAAACCACTGATGAATACATGTGCTCTATAAATGCTGACTCTGGCAGCAGAGTATGATACTGTATATTTAATTCCCTTTGGCAGAAACTCTAAATTTTGAAATAATTTTTTTCACCTCATACAGCTTTTCATATTCTTTTTAAAACAGGTTAGGATGGAAAAAATTCTAGGTAGAACTGGTTTTTTAAATCTGAACTAGTATTCATTACACTGAACTTGTAGTGGCAAATCTTATATGAGTCTGAGTTAAAGCTATATTCCTAATGCTATTCAGCATCACACATCAGAACTGTATTTTAATCTTTACTGGGAATTGCAGGTTGTTCAGCCTGAAGAAGAGGAGGGTGGGGAGAAGGCTGCTGCCAGGCAGCCTTCCAGTACCTAAGAGGAGCCTACAAGAAGGCTGGAGAGGACTTTTTCCAGGGCATGCAGTGATAGGACAAGGAGGAATGGCTTTAGACCAAAGGAGGGTAGATTTAGATTAGATATAAAGAAGAAATTTCTTACTGTGAGGGTGGCAAGGCACTGAAACAGGCTGTCCAGAGAAGTTGTGGGTTCTCCATCCCTGGAAGTGTTTAAGGTGAGGTTGGATGGGGTTTTGAGCAGCCTGGTCTAGTAGAAGGTGTCTGAGGACAGAGAAAAGGCTCTGGGAACACCTTATAGCATCCTTCCAGTACCTGAAGGGGGCCAATGAGAAGGCTGAAGAGGGATGTTTTACAAGGGCATGTAGTGATAGCACAAGAGGAAATGGCTTTAAACTGAAAGAGGAGAGATTTAAAGAATAAATTTTTTATTATGAGGGTCGTTAGGCACTGGCTGCCCAGAGAAGGTGTGGATGCTCCATCCCTGGAACTGTTCAAGGTGAGGGTTGGATGGGACTTTGAACAACCTGGTCTAGTGGAAGGTGTCCCTGCTCATGGTAGGGGTGTTGGAGCTAGACGATCTTTAATGTCCCTTCCAACCTGAACCATTTATTCTATGATGATAATTAAATATTAACCCCCCAAATTAATCTAAGAATGCTTTCCTACAACTGTGCAAATCTGGAAACAATTTAAATGCTATGTGCATTATCCATTGTATTCTCATGATCAGGAGCTGCAAGTGTAAGTATCTGGACTCCACAGGACGCTGGATTTTGGTTTAGCTGTGAGTCTCATTTTTTCTCATCTGTTTAGAATGTAGAATGATAATTTTTTGGTTCCTAAAAAGGTAACAGTCTACTAGAGCAAAGTGTCTAGTTGCACATAAATTGTTTGGACCCACAATCACAGGTGTTTCCTTGTGAAGTCTAACAATATCGTATTCTTATTTAAATTGAGAGCCAAAAATCAATGGGTCACAAACATTTCTGTTTCTCACTTTACTTGTAGACACATAACACAATATGCCTCCTCCAGTTCAAGCATAAATATCAGAAGCAATGTCTGTCAGGCTTAACATCCTACTTGTGATCAGAGAGATCTTTGTTTGGGAAGCCACTGCTTTAAGAAATGACCATAGATTTTTGAAACTTGGCGGTGGCTCAGATATGGATACTTAAGCAGGACATCTAGTTCCCACACTTTACTGATTACATTTTTCTTATGTAGATTTTATTTCTTTTTTATATAGCCAAGTGCTCACTTTAAAGGGTTCATGCAGGACTGGGAATCCTGGTAAATTGTTTGCTCATTTAGTCATGTTGAGTTCTTGGTTCTCCTCTGATGTGTATGGATTTCTTTCCAATTTAGATAATCTACATTTATCAGATAATAATGCAAGGTGTTTAAAATATTTCAAGCTGTTTCATTCATTGTGAAGTTGTTCTTAATAAGTGGTTGTTGCCTTGGTTATCAACACTGTTAGGCTGACACTGAATAAGAATGTATTCTTGTCCAGAGGTGTTCAGGCTTTTAATCTAGTATTCCACGTACCAGCAATCTTGAGATAACAGAGTGAGACACTGAATGTCACAAAACCTAATTGCCACTTTTATGGTGCCAAAATATTTCAGAGATGTTAGTTAGTGTGCGGACATAATCCCTTCTGCCTCAGTGTTTGGTTTTGACAGGTCCGTGTGATTCATTTGCGTATGAGTAATTGGGAGCCCCAGACAGCTCACAGTTGTCTGTTGCTTAAACGTGAAGTGCTTCTTGTCCTCATAGAATGATTTCAAATTTCAGTGATTTTATTTTTAATAGCCACCATATTGTGGCAAAAACATGGTTACTGCTGAAGCTTCAGACCTGTTGTTTCCATACACAGACTCATGCATGTAAGCTTTCCTCTCCTGGCCATGAACTTTTCAGTCTCTTAAGCTTGCTGCCTCTGTTCTAACCAATTTTTTGGAGGGATCATCCTGAGCCAAACCCTAAGAAAAGTCCCAGAAAGACTTGTTGTTCCCAGTAGTATCTCTCTATCAATCAGGCTTCGAATGGGTGCAAATGCCATTCTTCTGTGTAGTAGATACCTCTATTTTTAAATAATTTGGAAAAACTGTTTGCAGAAAAGACATCTTGATTCATCTGCATGACAGGATAGGGTGGGGAGAAATTCCTCTAGCAGAAGTTTTCTTCCTTTCATCTGATTTACTGGACCAAAACATTCCCACCCCTTCCTTGATGCTTAACAGTTAATACTAACCATTCAAGAAGTATAAATCCTTTTACAATCTCTTCTTAGTGTTCACTACAAACTATAGCTCAGATTAAATCTGGGATTTGAGGAGTGATTAATTAAATGTCTTAACAACAGCATCATTTGAGAGTTCAAAACCAGCTATTTGACTCATACATTGATCAGAAAAAGATACCTTTAAATTTATTTTAAAGACATTTCAGAATCCTGAAGAAGTTTAAGGCTGAGCTTTATACTGACACATAAGTGCAGTAGGAAGAACAGTCTCCAAAAGCCATAAACTATTCAGAATTTGAAAACAAAATCCTAACAAACTCCTGAATATTGTAAAGCAGTTGTATCCAATCCAAAGTCTTATGGAAAGAAGCACCTGAGTGCTCTTGTTTGCATACTTAATAGGTAAACAGCAAACAAGGATCATAAGCCCCCAGACCCTCATCCTCTGCTGAATGCTGAGTTGATACTGATACCCAATGGTACTAATTATTAACAAGATTAAAAATAAATTGAGAAATTATTTTTGTAACCTTTCCAATTTGTGTGTAGAGGTACTATACAGATTAATGAGGAAAAAAACCCCCAGCTTTCTAAACAAAAGGTTTCAAATGGGAACATTAAAGAGGGGAGATGAATAATTCTTGAGATGTATAATCTAGTTATGTGACTGTTGGTTTGTTGTTTGTGTTTCATTTTCTGTTTGTGGTTTTTGCTGGCTGTTTGGGGTTTTTTTTCAAATGAAATGGCATAATTTTAAGTAAGCTGAACTCGTATCTCTTTTTGTACAGTTCACAGTTAGAAGACTCCCAAATAGTTTGTGGTTGCTTAGGGTTCCAGGCAATGTGCAGAACAAATCTGATAATTTTGTGTTAGTGGAAGACAGGGTTATCTCTGAATCTTACAGAGTAAACATGTGCAAGACCCTTGGGTCTGTAGTCCACTGACAGTCTGTCTGTCTGTCTTGTCTGTACTCCTGTTGCTATGCTTGGATGGCACTGTGTGGTAGTACAGGGGGGACTAGCAGAGGGAAATACACAAAGGTTTTCCATTGCTTCCACAGCTGTTACTGAGAATTTGACTGTTTTTTTGAACTTAGCATTTCTGTGACGAAAACCAATTCCACATGCTAGAATACTTGATCTGCTGGGAGATACTTGTGAATGACTAGCATGTTTGAAGGGTTTACAGCACTGTGCCTAGTTTTGGGTAACAGAAAAGTCAGACAAGAAGACTTCATAATGGTTCAAGTGTACTAGTTCTGTATTTACTTAACTGTGTTCCAGTTCAGATTTGTAACTTCTTCAAGTCTATGTTGTGTCAAGATATTCAGCAATTCCAAACAAAGCAGGTATTTTTATTATTTGCTAGTTTTTAAACTCAAAACTAAGCACACAGGAAAAAAATTACCCAATAGTTACTCCTAGTTCTGTTTGTTTGGGGTTTTGTTTTGTTTTGTTTTGTTGGGGTTTTCTATATTTTTGCAATTTATTGTGGTAACTATATTAAATACTTCTACAGGAAGTGCCAAGTGTGCTTCATTGTCCTAGAAGTAGCTTATGAGAAATTGCAGCATGAAAGAGCCTGAGCAACTGTCAATTTGAAGCATTTTTTATAAGCATTTTTTTCATAAATATTGTTTTTATTATCTGGATGCCAACATTCAACCTTATGCATAGCAGCTCTTTTCACTGTGGGATTTACGCATCATAAACTTCATCAAACTTCTAACAGTTTGTCCAGAGAGAAATTTTTACAGAAAGGGGAGTTGCTTTCTTTTTTTGCCCAGTCTGATGACTTGTTCTGAAAAGGATTATTTTGGTCTTTTGCATGTGCTGTTTGTAAAAACACCAGAGAAGTAAAGGTTCCTAGTCCTTAACGAAAGCACAACTTTTTACTTTTTATTAGCTATATTGTATAATCTTCAGTGTGTGAGTATTTTAACTGATGGAACCTTGTCAGTGTGTCTCATAATGAAAACCTTTTCCAACCAGACCACTTTTCTTGCCATTATAAACCAATTAATTCATTGCTATCGTGAGTATAATTTCTGAATAATGCT
The DNA here is from genome assembly GCF_000695815.1 of Acanthisitta chloris. NCBI lineage: Eukaryota > Metazoa > Chordata > Aves > Passeriformes > Acanthisittidae > Acanthisitta > Acanthisitta chloris. Next base: position 8,334 of record NW_008656697.1, on the reverse strand, counting down.
TTTTCTAAATGGATGTTGCCTAGAAAAGTTTCTTAGTTCAGAAGCTTCATGGGCACAATGCCATTTTAAGCATACTTTGGAAATGTGTGGTAGAACTCATGTTGAAATGCATTGGGCTCTTCATGTCTCGTTTGATTCTGGAACTGCCACAGATATACACTAAGCTGATGGTTACTTTTGAGAAAGGTCTACCTGTTTCTAAATTGTAATGGCTTAATTTTCTTATTGTCAAACAGTTCTCAAACTGTGGGCAAGAAAAGTTATTCAGAAACTTCTGCATAATATAAATGTTTTGGCAAATGAGCATGAAATTCTTTGAAAGTAGAACTATTCATGTTACTTTCTTGGCTTGGCTGACACTAGAGATATTTATTCCTAAAGCTTTTCATAAGAAACAGAATTGTGACCATTTTCAGTACTGGGTAAAGGCCCAGTGGTCATATTCTAACCTCCCACTTGCCTCACCTGTGTGATGTGTTAGAATTTAGACAAGTCCAATAAAGGACCATAAGAATGTGCCTCTCATGGCTGTGTTTCTTCTCCTTGGCCTATGATGTCAAGGAAAGCTTTAAAAGGCCCTGACAAGCAGAGATAGAAAAAAGTGATTTGGATAAAAGAAGCTGGATTCAAATAAACTCTCATGCTTTAAAAATGTTCCAGAGGGACTTAATTGTATTCAATGTTCTGCGGTTTTATTCATTGCCAGTGTTGGTAGTATTGAAATAACATGGAAGAGATTATTCTCACAGTATTTTTAACTCAAATGGATTTTTTAACTTCCTGATTGTATATAAAAATCTGCTCCTTTTTGTGGTTTGTTTTTTTTGTGCATTTTGTAGTTTGGTTGGGTTTTGTTTTTTTTTTTGTTTCTTTCTTTCTTTTTTTTCTGGAAAACAAATAGATTTTTGTTATCAACACATCTATCTGCTTTGTATGTATTTTGTATTTGTTATTGTTGGGTATATATATTTTATGTGATTCCTATTAGCAGTAAAGCATACTATTTAAGATTTTACATATGTGATAAAACATGTGGAGTTATGTAAATAGGAGCCAATTCTGAGGCTGAGATTTGAATCTCTTGACTTTCTGCTGCATGCTTTGCATTCATATTTTGTAAATACAGGATGCATGTCTGGAGACAGCAAGAAGCAGCAGGGTTTACAGATGCCAGTAACAGATCTGAGATTAAGAGCAGTATAGTCACTTCAGTGGAGCCCTCCACTTGAGTTCATTAGCCCTTTTTTGAAACAAAAATGTGAAATGTCTACCAAATCCTCCACATGTATAGAAATTTCATACCCCAACACTTACTTGTGCATGCCTTTGTGAAGAGGCCTTGCATATATCCCAAGGACTGCAGCTTTGATTGAAAGCTTTTTTTTTTCCCCTTGGATCACTAAGAAAAGGAGAAAATGATTCTTTGTAGTGTAGTTAGACCTTCAAGTAGAAATGGATGAGCTAGTAATTATATAACACATATTCAAGGCATGTATTGCTGGTAGGTTCCTACAGTTCTTGCCCTGAATGGAATGCATAGTAGCTACCTTTCAAATTTCTAGCACTGAAATAGTGTGATTCTTCAAACTAGTGTGAAGAGTTTGTGGAGCCATAATCATGCATTCAAAACACCATAAAAAGAGAGAATTGTATTTGATCTTAAGCCGTAAATGGCATGTTGTATTTCCATCAAGAAAACTGTTCTAGTTTGAAATGTAAAATGAAAGAAGATATTGCCATTGGTGGTTGCTGTAGTTGTAGAATTGGTTGTATTGCAGAAACATTATTGTTACAATACTTCTGTCATGTGGTATGATACCAGTCAAAGCCCTTATATAATGCCTTGTCCTTTTCTCTGCCTTTCCTTTTTACTTATCTCTCCACAGTGCTGCATACCCAAGGTCCTGTTGATGGCAGTCTGTATGCAAAAGTGAGAAAGAAGAGCTCTTCAGATAGCAGCATTCCTGGTGTTGCTCAGGGTGTTCCTGTGACAGGCAGTCCTGATCACAGCGATCATACCCTGTCTGTCAGTAGCGATTCAGGACACTCAACAGCTTCCATCAGGACAGACAAGACTGAGGAACATCTTGTCCCAGGAGCCAAACGGGGTCTGAGCCCACAGGAGAAGGCAGAACTGGACCAGCTACTTAGCGGCTTTGGTCTGGAGGATTCTGTTGACACCACCAAGAACATGAGTGATGCTCGAAACAAGTACAGTGGGACTCACCACATAGTGCCAGCTCAAGTTCACATGAATGGAATCATCAAAGAGAAGGACAGGGAGACTGATATTCTGGATGATGAAATGCCTAATCATGACCTTCACAGTGTGGACAGCATTGGGACTTTGTCTTCCTCAGAGGGGCAGCACTCCACCCACCTAGGGAACTTCAGTTGCCACAAGAGCAGTCAGAATTCACTTCTTTCAGATGGATTTGGAAGTAATGCTGGGGAAGAACATCACAATGCTTTTGCTGCAGACTTGGGAATTGGTGTGGATCCCCTCTATGAGAGATCATTTGGAAGCACTGAGCCAAAGTCAACTCAGCAATTGCAACAGAATCCCTCTGTCTCACTGCAGCCCCAAGCCTATGGCCCAGGCAACTACTCTACTCAGACCTGGGTACGCCAGCAGCAGATGGTCACTGCTCACCAGTATGGTTTTGCCCCAGAGAATGAAATTAGGGTTGGCATTCATAACACTGTGGAGAATTTGGGCAGTGTCCAGAGCCCCTCCCGAATTCCGGACACCCCTACACGTGGGTCCAGCAGCAGAGATGCTGTGCAGAAGGGGCTAGGAAGCATGCCAGGTGCTGCAGAAGCTGAAGAACATGCAAGTGCTGAGAGTTTTAAGTCAAGGCCAGTGCCTCAGAGGGACACAAATGGCCCGGATCTGGGACAGAATGCTGGGGACTTGCCAGCTTCTCCAACTTTGGATATTGATCAGTCCATTGAACAACTGAACAGGCTGATCTTGGAGTTAGACCCTACATTTGAACCTATCCCAACCCGCATTAACACTGTCACCAACAACAGAAATCAAGTAAATGGCTTCATCAGCCCTGATGCAGATGTGGAAGGGCTCGACAGTAGTCCTGGCTTCCATGACAAATTAGAGGTCACAAAAAGGAATCCCTCCCAACAAGGTAAGCTGTTGTAATACTTTCTGAACATAATGCTTCTTCTAGCACCTGTGTGTTCATGATATGGTACAGCTGGACTCTCAGGTCATGACTTAAAACTTCGAGAATGGTTTTCAAGGAATTATTTCTGATACCCTCTTTACATAACCATCCAAGAAATTATGAAATCAAATTGATGTAAGATAAGTGAGTTTTGCAGGTACTTGAGGTGTTTTACTTGAAAAAGTACTGTTCAGCAAGTTCTTACCTGTTATAGATCATCAATTGGGATTTGTTGCTGCTGTAAGTTTAACTGAAAAAGGAGCAGAATTTGTACATTGAGACATTTTTAGAAGGCATCTGTAGTGAAATGGTTTATGATTTATGATTGTATGTTTTTCATTATTATGTTTTTTTAATGATTTCCACTTAAAGTAGGTGAAAAAAGTCCAACAACTTTATCTTAAAATTTACTGTAATGCTGCTTGCATTCAATTTCTGTGCAATATTTTCATTAATAATGTAATCTTTGCCAGTAAAGTATTTTAAAACATGCTCTTTCTGAATCTTTTTTCTGTTTAAAAATCCAAAGTTTACAGTCTTTGCTTGTTATCTCTGGCTCTGAAGAGACTGCAGAAATCAACTGGTGGAATTAAATAGCAATGCTTGTTGACTATATTGCCTAATTGATGCTACTAGAACTAGCAGCTTTGCAAAAGGACAAGTAGTCTGCCTCTGCCTAACTCCACTGAAACCTGTTATTAAGGGTGTAGCTAAAATTTGTAGACAAATTTGCTGGTCTTGCTGTCATGTTTGAAAATTCTATATGGTCTCATTCTCTGGCAGAACATATCCCCTTTTCTTCCTTCCTTCCCTTCCTCTTTTTCCTCTTTCTATCTCCAGTTGTGGTGCAATGAAAGGCTTTCTTATGTCTCCAGGATTTGATTCAGTATTAGCCAACATGACAGAACATGTGTCATTGTCCTCATTGGACACAAATGAGCTGCTTCAGCTCAAGCCCAGTAGGATATGCTAAGCCACTCGATGATGAGTGTGCCTTACTAGCGTGTGGTTTCTGTTCATGTGCAGACCTATGTATCAGGGATGGTGATTCTTGTAGAGAAGATGAAATCACAATTTTATGTTTAGGAGGGTAACTGAGGACTATGGAAGTCCAGAAATCCATGAGGAATATATATGAGATGTTTCACTGCTTATTTTTAATGCACCATGTGCATTTTGTGGCTCTTACAGGATTAAATTAATTAGTTTGTAATTCTCTTGACTCTTCCCAAATTATTAGCTGATGGACAAATGGAGATTTTTCCTGCAGGAGAGAACTCTTCTCCTTATATACAGTAAATCTGGTGAAGGTGATAAAAAGATCATTTAGAATAAGCCACCTTTTTTAAACATTCATGTTTAAAGACATGAATCTAAAAAGAGGTATTTGAATTTTTCTCCCAGATTCTGGTAATTTCCTAAAGGAAGTAGGAGTCACTGTGATTTCCATTCTTAAAGTCAGGTAAAGCAGGTAAATAGACTGGTGAGAATACTTGTCCTTGGGGCATGTTCTGGAAGAGAATTTGTTTAAAAGAATTTAATTATGTAATTTCCATATTTAATGGAATTAAATATGAATACATAACATTTAGAATCCTTGGTAATTTGAGGGGGGGAACAGGGCAGAGTATGAAAGAGGAACAACTTTAGTAGTCAGGAAGTAACATAAGAATAGCCCTTAATTAAACAAGATCTCTAAAAATATTCTTTTGTGCAGCTTTAGCACAATAATAATTTTTTTTTGTCTGCCTTTATGTTAGGTACTAAAATGTTCTATTTCTGACTTCTGCAAGTAACATTCCATTTATACAAGAAAGAGCTTGATTTTAAAACTACCTATTGTTCCAAAGGTGAAACAACACATCACTTCTGCAAGTAACATTCCATTTATACTAGAAAGAGCTTGATTTTAAAACTACCCATTGTTCCAAAGGTGAAACAACACATAGATGTGGTTGAGACTAGGAGGTCACCAGCATGTAGTGATTTTTCAGATGCTGTATGATTTATTTATTTACGTATCTGAACTTGCCCGACTGATACATACCACAACATTTATGCATGATGGGCACAAACAAACAAGGAGAACAAGCAGTTTGACTGAATGAATGTTGAGAATGCGGAAGACTAGAATGTTTTTTCCTTGATACATCATTGATCTGAATTGTTGGACTGAGAATTGACTTCATGTCAGGTCTCAAAGCGTTGTAGTCAGTGGCACAGTCTATTTGGACACCTGTAGCTCGGGTTGATATTGGGTCCAGTCTTGTTTATTAATTGATGACTTGGATGAAGGGGAAGAATGCCTCCTCAGCAAGTTTGCTGATGACATAAAGCTGGGAGGAGTGGCCATAATTCAATGTGTTGGATGTGTCTTATCTTGCCTTTGAGTAGACTCATAGCATTTTACAGAATTAGGGTAACCAGCAGAGTTTCCAAGGCACTTAATTAGCTCTTGAAACTACTTCAGCACAGGAGGTGTAATTGATAGCACAAAGAAATGCTGGCACAATGCTGCCACAGGATGAAGAAATAGTTATGAATCAAGGATCATTAAAAGAGCAGTTGCTCATTGATGAGTAATGGTTGGCCTTAGACGGTCAGGTTTTAGAGGGAGCTCCATACCCTGTGATGTAAACAGTCCTTGACCTAACAAGTATATCAAAAGCATGAATTGGACTGTGATGGAGGTATTTGCCAAATTAGGACTGAATGGCCATGAATGAGGCTGAATGGATGAAGGTGTTCTGTGGGAGCAAACAGTGCTGGAGATGAATGGGATCAATGTGATGCATAGTATGTGTGTGTGTCTAACTCGAGGGTTGAATTACATGAGGATGATGGAGTTACCTGGTTTCTTGGATAAGCGTGCAGAAAATGTATGCCTTAAAAGGTGTGTGCGTGTTTTCAGTGTCCTGCAGAGCTGGAAGAATGAGCTCAAGAATGAAAGTTGTGTGTCAGCTGGGATGTACATTATGGTGCATTCTTGGCTCTGCTCATATGATTCTGCATCGATTGACAGATTGGCAGCTACCTCTCCTTTCATGCCTCTTCCTAGATGTTTTTATACATATGTACCCTTAACATAGGTCAACACGGTACAAACTACTGACAACCCACGTAGCATAGTTCTAGGTTCTGTCCAAAATGGTGTTTTGTGTTAAGTGCTCAGTATTTTTGCAAACAGGAAGAAGCAGATAGTCATCACTGAATTTCTTTTTGCTAGGAGGTGTCTTTGTGAACTGTGTAGGACAGTGGCAGTTGACCTCTTTGCCCCTTCAGTGTTATGTGTGCTACTTATTGGAGGTGAATCTCTGCAAGTTTTTTTTTCTTTTATGTGAGCTGAGCTATGTGAAGTGTTTCTGGTAGTAAACAAAGCTGCCATTTACTAATAACAGTGCTGCAGTAGTGCTGTTTGTAGCATGAGGAAATTTCGATGTGTATCAAGCTTTTCTGTACTGCCTTATGTTCCTCTTCACTCTATGTATTCATGCCTAGTAACACATGACTTCAGTCTATTGCAAAATATATTGTAAGACTTATTTTCTCAAACCAGCCATTTGTATCGCAAGGCTTATGCTTATTGGATAGAGAAGAAAAACTAAGCCAATGTTTTGCTTCCACCTAGAAAGCTATAAAAGCAAGAATCTGTTAATAAATGTAGAGAACAGAAATGTTTTAACCCATTTTCATTAAACCCTACCATTACTGTCACCCATGTCTCATCTGTGTCCCCACCCTGTCACTGTTATAATGTTACAATCTGAATCTTCAGAAAAATGTTGGATGCAATTGAGAAATTATGTGGTCAAGCTAAGGGAAAGCACAGGAACACATGTATTCAAGATTTGGGGCACCCTATTTCAATTGCTGTGACCAAGAGATGCATTTCTATCTAACTTGATCAGCAAGCGGAAGAGAGGGACTATTTTTCATAAGGTTGAAATTATATTGTTGCGCTCACCTAATTCTAATTCTTCCTAATGCATGAGTTACTGTGTTTGAAATAATCATTTGTAAACATTCCTAGGTCACCTAATGTCATAGGAACAACACAGATATGCAATTCATACAGCCTAACATTTTTCATGGAGTTTGTATAGTTTATCAGCTCAGTAAAGAACTGAGATTTAAGCAATGCCTTCCTCCCTAAAAAAAAAATAAAAATGCAAAACGAATAAAAATGAGGTGGCTAAGGATCTGATTACAGATGTCTGGAATATCTTCAGAGATCTTTCCTTTTTCAAAAATAAATCTTTGAAGATGGTCCAAAGTACAGTATCATAAATCATACTACAGTGTATCTACAGATGAAGGAGAGGGGAACAAATCCTTTTTGCATACGTTATTGAATAATATCTTTTCAAAGCATTAAACTGTTCCAGATGTTCCCATTCACTCTGTCTATTCTGTGGGAGAGCAAACTCAATCCACCTGAAGTAAGATGTGAAGTGGCGGAAGAACAAAGCTTGTCCAAATCCTCACCTGCCTTATTTGTATGTACAATACACTATAAAACCTGTTGTAGTTTCCATTGCACAGGAAAAGTTTGCTGCCTAACTTGAGAGTCAGTTTGACAGTACATAACCATAAATTTCAATTGAGTTTTTAGCTAAAGTTGAAAATCAAAATTTTAAGTTACAGAGTTTTTATTAAACTCAATTTTACAACTAAATTAAATTTAGCTAAATTAATTATTAAGCCACAGTTAAAAATTGAATTTTAGTTACATTTAGCAGCACAGTAATTTTTAATTTAATTTATGTCATGTAGTCATTTCACAATTTTTTATCAATCCTGTAATTTTCAGGATGTGGGCTTGAATGTCGTGTCATTGTGAACTCTATTGGTTTGGAGATACCAATTTGGATTTTGCAACAGGCTTGCTGCCCATTCTTGGCACAGCTTAGAAGAGCTAAGAAACTAAAGTGACCAGACTTGAAAAGCTGCTGTCTGCGTTGATAGGTTTGATGGTCAGCTTGGATTTGGGGTAGAGTTTAGACCTTTTCACTTACTTGTTATACTAATAGGTTATAAGGAGTTTACACTCCTCTTCTACTAGCTGTTCTAGATAGGGGTAAAAAGAATAATTTGCTTGTGAATCACTGATAAATACGTGCTCTTTTTTTAAGAATAAAGGGATTTTTTT
>NW_008656696.1:293-981 GCF_000695815.1 Acanthisitta chloris | reverse complement strand
AAAATTTACATTAAATTTAGATTAAACAGACAAAATTTACACAAAATTTAGACTAAATTCAGACAAAACTAAGACAAAATTTACAAAAAAATTACACAAAATTTATTCAACATTGACACATTGACACAAAATTTAGACAAAATTTAGACAAAACCTACAAAAAAATTACACAAAATTTATTCAAAATCGACACATTGACACAAAATTTAGACAAAATTTAGACAAAATCTACAAAAAACTACACAAAATTCACACAAAATTGACACATTAACAAAATTGACACAAAATTGACACAAAATTTAGACAAAATTAAACAAAATTGACACAAAATTTCACCCAAATTTTCTGTTCTGCCACAAAATTTACAAAGTTTTAACATAATGCCCAAAATTTTGCCAAAATTTCAATTTGACTCAAAATTTTACCAGTCCTGGACAAATTTTGCCCAAATACTTTTCTTTTACCCCAATTTTTACAAGTTTTCCCCAAATTTTTCCCATTTTTCCCCATATTTCCCCCAATTTTTCCCCATTTTTTCCCGTTTTTTTCCCCATTTTTCCCCAAATTTTCCCAAAATATTTCCCCAATTTTCCCCTCATTTTTTCCCCGTATTTCCCTCATATTTTCCCCATTTTTCCCCAAATTTTCTCCCATTTTTTCCCCAACATTTCCCCAATTTTTCCCCATT
>NW_008656696.1:0-250 GCF_000695815.1 Acanthisitta chloris | reverse complement strand
CCCCAATTTTTCCCCATATTTTTCCCCCATTTTCCCCCTTTTCCCCCCATTTTTTCCCCTATTTCCCCCATATTTTCCCCCCATTTTTCCCCATATTTCCCCCATTTTCCCCCTATTTTTCCCCAAATTTTCTCCCATTTTTTCCCCAATTTTTCCCCAATTTTTTCCTATTTTCCCCAATCCTTTCCCTATTTTTTTCTCTATTTTTCCCCCATTTTCCCCGCAATTTTCCCCCATTTTTTCCCCCATT
>NW_008656695.1:0-1271 GCF_000695815.1 Acanthisitta chloris | reverse complement strand
TCTGATAGATAAGGCATTTTTCCTACACGTAGAAATACTAGAGTTAAATAAGAGAGGATGGTTGTAATGCACTTTATTGGATGAATCATAGAATGGGAAAAGAAAAAAGGATTAAAATAAAACTGCAGGAAAGAGGAGCGAACAGGAAAAAAATTAGTTCCTGCTGCTTGGGTTATAAGAACTAAGGAAAAGCAGGTTGACAATACAGGGATTTTAAATATTGCTCTGATTGAGTATCTGGATGATCAATTAGGTGTACACAGACCAAATAATCATGATTGACTCAAGGTGTGAGGAAAGGAACCAAAAGAGTGAAGGCAAGAAAGCGAATGGGAGACTTTCACTGTGTTGTCACATGACTCCCACTGCTTTGTGTTCCTGCTCCCTCTTGTTAGCTTTAGTCTGCACAATTTGGAAAAATAAATTGAGCTTGAAAGTAGTGACAACTCCATTTTAAATTTGGGGAAATAAATCAGATAAAGGTAAGTAACCTGATTTTTCTGAATTCTGCTTGAATCTGAGAAACTCCTTTAAAGTCTTTGTCTCACCCCATAAGCATGTTATTTCCTGAGCTTTTAACAGAAAAGCTTTCTGAATGCCTAAGTAGCCCTCTTCACCATTCAGAAGTGCAAGGTCTTGGCAGTGGGAATCAGTGCACTTCCTTGGTTTTTTTTTTCTTATTCTACAGGCCAGTGCAATCAGCATTCAAAGAATGCAAGAGAAAAGGAGAAAATTGTTTGTAGCCTACAGCCCCATGTTAACAAAGATGCTGTTCAGTGAGGGAGAAGATGAAGTTACGAATCCTTAAAGGATGAGAGAGGGACTGAGCCTGAATGTTTTCTGTATTTGAGGAGAGAAGTTATCAAACTTTTTGTAAGCTTGTGAGGGAGAAGATGAAGTTACGAATCCTCAAAGGATGAGAGAGGGGCTGAGCCTGAATGTTCTATGTATTTGAGGAGAGAAGTTATCAAACATTTCTAAGCTTTAAAGAAGGGAATACTCCTTGAAAAAGGCTATCAGTATCTAACTCTGGGGTCAGATTTTGGAATCTGAATCTCAAGGGGAGTTAAAGTACAGACCTTTTTAAACAAATAATTCTGGAGATATGTTTTCTATCTATGCTCTTTCTTATTTTAATGGCATCATATTATAGAACTGTTTAATACCTTTGATTTATTTAATTCTTCCCCGTTACTTCACAGATTTTTGGTACTCCATCCAGACTACTCTTGGGGCCTTATAGTTGGTTACTGGTACATTTGGAACAGTAG
>NW_008656694.1:4071-4292 GCF_000695815.1 Acanthisitta chloris | reverse complement strand
GCCCTGTACCCCATACTTGGTATGGTCCTGGGTGGCCCTGGCAGTCAGCGGCACCTTCCCTTTGCCAGCCGCCGTCTCATCCTTATCGATGCTGATCCACTCTGCCGGGGGACAGGGGCTCAGTGGTTGGGTCCCATCCCCATTATGCCCCCCAGGGTGAGGGTTCCTCACCATAGAGCCTCTCACGGGTGACGCGGACATCAGCAAGCACCCGGGCATTT
>NW_008656694.1:0-4008 GCF_000695815.1 Acanthisitta chloris | reverse complement strand
CAGGCGCTCAGCAGGCACCCGGACCTTCATGGAGCCACGGATGTTGCCGGTCTCCTCGCCGCGGTGGGACAGGTAGGTGAGGAACTGCTGTGCTGTGCTGCCAATCATCGACTTCAGGGCAATGACACACTCCCCTGTGAGTGACAGTGGGGGGGTCGGGGGGCTGCACCCCCATGGACCCCCCGGTGCCGGTGCGCTGCCAGTCTGGACACTCACCATAGGACTCGTAGCCGTCGAGGGATTTGACAGTGAGCAGGAGGTGCTGGTCCTGCAGGTACTCGATCTCAGAGAGGATGGGCTTCAGCTGTGGGCAAAGGGATTGAGTGCGGGCATTGAGGGGGGTCTGCCTGACTCCATCCTCCCCCAGTGCCCACCCTGCCAGCCCCCAGCCCCTCCTCACCGTGGGCAGCTGCCGGGATGACCACTGCACCTTGAGGAAGTTGATATTGTCACTGCTCTGGCTGTCATTCTCAAAGCTCTTCTTGAACTCTGTGGTGGTGAGGAGACATGAGATGACACCTGTCAGGCCCTCTGGACTCCTCCAAGCCCCCCAGAACTTCCCACTGCTGTCCCAGACATCACCTTCCAGGCAGGTGGAATAGAACTCGATGAAGAATTTGGTGCGACTGGATGTCTTCACAATGGCCTCGATGCTCTCGAACTCGATGTACGCCTGCTCTGAGGACTTGGAAAGCCCTCCAATGGAGAGGCAAGGCATTGGAACCTCCCTAAGACCTCCCCATCTCGAGGGAGAGATTGGACCCGCGGCAGGGAGGGGGACAATGAGGTGTCCCCTCGGGCACAGGCACCTTTTTTGGAGACGAACTGGGATGTCACCCCCACCTCGAAGGAGCCGAAGACGGGCGAGTGATCACTGGTGACTATGTCATCCGTGCATCCTGCAGTCAGCAGGGATAGGGGTGGGGTCAGGATGGGGGAACTGTCCCCAGAAGGGGATGTTGAGGGGTTACACTGCTCACCATAAGCGTTGCAGTTGACATGAGTCTCGGGGTAGGATTTCCAGAGGATGCGGTCACACCAGGATGGCACGTTGGTACGCACCTGGCAGAGATGGGGAGTGGGTGGGGGTTCATGTTGGGGTTCCCCCCACCATGCCCTCAATCCCCCTGGCACCTACCCCCGTGGGCTTCTGCTTGTGCCAGACGTAGGTGTCTCGGGAGCCTCGCTCATAGCGGTAGGTGGGGGGGAAGGTGATCTCCTCCTCACCTGCACAGACAACAGTGGGTCAAGACAGTCCCGCAGCAGGGGTCTGACGCCCCAAACCCTCCTAGAGCCCCCCCAGCCCTCACCAAAGCGCAGGAACACTTTGTGCTTCTCCTTCTCCAGGTTGAGCTGATCTACCTTCAGCAGTGGCTCCAGCTCCTTGCGGCTGATGTAGTTGAGGATCTCCTGCAGAACAGAGGGGGCTGGCACTGGGCTGGGGGGGACACACTCTGACCCCCCCTCATCCCCCACCTCCCTCCCCTGACCTGGATATCCATGTCCAGGCGGTAATTGAGGTCTCCGAACCAGAAGAGGTGGGTGAAGCGGAGGGAGATGTCAAAGGAGCTCAGCTGCTTGTCCCCCAGAGAAAGCAGGCGCAGGATGTCCAGGTAGTTCTGGTTCCTCCTGAAGCAGGGAACACAGGGATAGGGTTGTCACAGGGACAGGGACGGGGGCAGCAGCCCCCGACAGCCCCTCCTGGTATGGGGGTGCTCACCGTGCCGTCTTCTCATTGCCGGAGGTGAGGTGGCAGTTGACAAAGCCAAAGGAGGTGCCATTGAACATGAAGGAGACACCCACAGCACCCTTGTTCCCTGCAGGGACACAGTCACATGGGATGGGGGTCCAGCTGGGTCGGGGGGGTGATCCCCCACCCTGGGGGATGGGCACTCAGCTTGCCTCAGGTCATGGTGACAGGGCACAGTCCCCACCCAGCCAGCCAGTATGGACACCTGCAGCTTGGCATGCACCCACAGCTCCCCTCATCCAAAGCACACATGTCCAGACTCCTCCTCGTGCAATACATGTGCCCCAGGACCCCTCCCTGTGCAACACACGCACACCAGGGCCTCTCCTTGTGCCACACACACACTGGGATCCCTCCCCATGCAATGCACGCACACCAGGATGCCTCCTCGTGCAAGGCACACATGCTGAGACCCCTCCTCAAGCAACACACATGCTCCAGGACACCTTCTTGTGTGACACGTGCAACATCAGGACCACCCCCACTGCAACACAGATCCCCTAGGACACCCCCGGTGCAGCACACACCCCATGTCCCCCCATGCCCCTACCCAGGGTGTTGGCAATCCCTGTCTTGACGCTGGAGGTGCTGACGTGACTGATGCGGTTCTCATGCTCTGGCTTCACCAACACCACCACCTTGATGTTCCACAGGGACTGCATGGCCACCTGCAGACCCCAGCACTCTCAGTCCCCTGCCAGCACACACTGGGGGCCCCCCTGGGCTCGGGGGGCCCTCGGTTGCATCCACAGGGAGTGCTCACTGCTCCTTCACCCACGCCTCTCCCACCAAGGGCTGTTCCCCAAGGAATCCCACTACCACCAGCACCCAGAGCCACCCAGCACCGTGAGCGCATCTCCAAACCCCCGGTGTCACTGAGCCAGAGAACAGAGCATCACCCACATCCACCACCCACTGGTGCCTACACCCTGTGGCCTCCAGGATTCCCCAGAGCCCCTGGTTCCTACCGGGCGGTACTCAATCTCCGTGAAGTCCTTGAGGACGGAGCGCAGGAAGTCCACCCACTCCTTGTCTCCCAGGGAATTCTCCTGGGTGCCAAAGACGTAGATGTCATGGGGGATGGCCATCGTCACCTCATCCAGAGTCTTGCCCAACCCCTTGGAGGTGAACCACGATGTGATGTTCTTGGGGGGAGGAACGCTGCCTGCAGAGGGGGTGGCATGGTTAGGGGGGATCCAAGGCCTTGGCATTGAGGGGAGGTCTCAGCTCACCCTGGGCACGCTCACCCATGTTCCAGGTGCCAATGAAGATGGAGATCATGTCAGGCTCATCCTGGTGGGAATGCTTGTTCTTCATCAGCTGCAGGAGCTGACAGAAAGCCTCCCGCTTCTGCAGGGAAGGACACTGAGGGGAGGCAGAGGGGCTCCCCATAACCCCCTCCAGTCCCCTACTTCAGCTCAGCCAATCTTGGCATCCCCTGGGCACAGGGGACAACCCCAGAGGCATCCCCCAGCTGTCAGGCACTGGCACCCAGCACCTGCCCCTGAGCCCTACCAGAGCCCAGGGATTAATCCTGCCCACAAGAAGACCCCCTGCCTCCACCCCTGCCCTGACAGAGCATTACGCACCCGAGCACTGATGAAAACAAAGTCTTTCCGTTGTGTTCTATCCTTTTCCTTCTCAAAAACGATGCCCAGTTTGTTCTGCACCCGCTGAGACTTGATCAGCTGCCGGACTGGAGGGAGCAGGGAGAGCTGGGGTGATGCTCAGTGCCAGCTGGGTGCTGGAACTCCCCAAACCCACACTTTGGGGGACCCCTAGGATGGGGACACCACACAGCTCCCAGCCCACCACTGAGTCTCATGGCAATGCTCCTCAGCACGAAGGCAGTCCCAGGGGTGCAGGGGATCCCCCAGGTGAACCCCCACTCACTCTTGTCATGGGTGAATGTATTCCAGTCCTCCTGGGAGTCTTTCTGCTTCTTCAGAACCACCAGCTTCCCTCCCTCCACATCCACACTCAGCGTGTACTTCTGCGACTTCCCGATCTTCGTCAGATCCCCCAGGGTGACATCCAGCTTCACCTGCCAGGAGACACTGGGATGAGGGGGGGACACTCCCTAGCCCCCCAGCTGGCACCCACCCTCCCACTGGGGCACTGAGAGGTCTGTGCCCTCAGTGTTACACCAGATGTGTTTAGCTGATGTTGAAACCCTCCCAAAACTCCAAAACCAGGGGAGAGGGGGTGGGTGGGGTAGGGCTCACCTCAAAGGTCTGCACTGGGATGCTCTTGGCCTT
>NW_008656693.1:23118-23323 GCF_000695815.1 Acanthisitta chloris | reverse complement strand
TGCACCCCCTTTTCCCCATCCCTGCCTTCCCCACCCCAATCCAAGTCTGTCCCCCCACTCCTCCCGGTCCCTTCCTCCCCTCCATCCCTGCCTGTCGCCCTCCCCCGGAGCCAGAGAGGCTGCGGGGGCGGCCCCAAACATCCCGAGGGACTCTGGGCTGGATGGGCAATGGGATGGATCCCGGCGCTGTGACTGTTTCGAGTTT
>NW_008656693.1:18039-22898 GCF_000695815.1 Acanthisitta chloris | reverse complement strand
TTGTCTGGAAGAAAGGAGGGGGACAACCAGCCCCCTTGTCCCCAAAGCAAAGCTGGGGGATAAAACCTTCCAATTCCCCCTACCCTGTGTCTTTCTCCTCCTTCTTTCTTCCCCCCACTGTATGTTGCGGGGTTGGAGATGCTGAGGAGGTTTGGATGTCTCAATTGTCTGGAAGAAAGGAGGGGGACAACCAGCCCCCTTGTCCCCAAAGCAAAGCTGGGGGATAAAACCTTCCAATTCCCCCTACCCTGTGTCTTTCTCCTCCTTCTTTCTTCCCCCCACTGTATGTTGCGGGGTTGGAGATGCTGAGGAGGTTTGGATGTCTCAAGGGAATTCAGGAATTGAGGGGTCGGGGTTGGAGATGCTGAGGAGGTTTGGATGTCTCAAGAGAATTCAGGAGGGGTATTGAGGGGTGGGGTCTTGGATGAAGGAATTGGAGGGATGCTATGGGGGGAGATGGGAGGGTACTGTGTGTAAGGAGCTGAAGAAGGAGTGATAAGTGAGTGATAAGGAGAAATGGGGGGGTAAGGAGGAGTACTGGGGGGGGGCTCAAGAGGGTTCCTGGAGGGATTTAGGGGGATGCTGCAGCATGGGGATGCAAACACAGACCCAGCAGCACTACCTGCTCAGCAGAGCTGGACTTTGTGGGATGCTGAGGGTCACCCTCCCCTTTCCAAGGATCCTTACTAGCCCTGGGGCAGGACCCCCTTCCTCTGGCAGGTCTCCCCCCTTTCAGAGTCTGCAAACCTGAGAGACAGAATCTTTTTTTTTCCCTGGTGCCCCAATGGATGTGGGGGCTGTGGGAACTCATATTTGGGGTGTCCCCATCTCCTATTCACTTTGGGGATGGATTCATTCATTGCCTTATGCCCTGGGATGGTGCTGGCAGCAATTTCAGGTGCATTAGGCTCAGGATGGACAGAGCAGGGGACACAGGACATGAAGGAGAGCCCAGCAGCTGGTTCAGCCCTGGAGACAGGTTTTTCAGTCTGTGCAGAGCTCTGCCAGCATCAAACTCCTGCAGTGCTGAAACATCCAGACATTTCATCAAGAGCCTCATAAAAATGCCCAGGAGGGAATTAATGGCTTTTCATTCATCCCGTGGTTCAGATGGTAACCAGCTCCAGGGCAGCTGAGCAGGGAGGCAGAGCACTGTGTGCTGGTTTCTGTTGTCACAGAGTGAAAGGTTTGGTGGCTGTGGTCCTGGCTTTGTCCCAGAGGACTGGTGGGATGGGTACAGGCAGGAATTGGGAGCACAGGAGTGGATTTCATGTGTATATCTCGGGTCGTGCGTGTTGCATCCTCATGGGATGCATCAACCTCTTTACCTGGAGAGTGTTCCCATTCTGTGATTGTTCTGCAAGCCCAGATGGGGCAGAGGGGATGTCCTGCATGTGCGTGTGGGCCAGGACTTGGGGCTTAAACACCTTCTTGGGGTGAAAACCA
The DNA here is from genome assembly GCF_000695815.1 of Acanthisitta chloris. Classification (NCBI taxonomy): domain Eukaryota; kingdom Metazoa; phylum Chordata; class Aves; order Passeriformes; family Acanthisittidae; genus Acanthisitta; species Acanthisitta chloris. The sequence continues at coordinate 21,452 of NW_008656693.1, read as the reverse complement.
CATCCCAGAGCCAGGGTGAGGTGTTGAGTGTGTGCTGTGCCCAGCTCTGACGCAGACCAGCTGTGGATTGCTCCCAGCGGGAGGGAAACGTCAGGTCAGGGAGTGCAAAACAGCTTTTAGCGTGGCTGAGAAGCTCCTTGGAAGAGGACTCATCCCTCTGCTTGGCTCCTGGCATGGCCAGAGCTCCCACTGACCCTTTTCCAATGGGTTATCTGCAAAGGACTAATCATCCTGGCAGGTTCCAGCAAACACGTCCTCTTGGCTCAGCTCTGGCATTTCTTCCTTTATTTTTTTTTTTTTCAGCTGGAATGTTAAAAATAAACCCAGCGGATATGGAAAACAAATGGAAAAATCTTTAAAGGACTTTGGTGTTCATCTGCCTGAGCTGATCCATCTGCTGAGCCTGAGAGCTGCCATGGATGTAGCTTCCAAAACTGAGGAAACTGAGGCAGGGAGGGCACGTTGGAAGGGAGAGCATCACTCCATTGAGGCACATGGAGCCTGGTGGCTCTGGCAAATCCTGATCCTATCACTGGTGCTGGGACTTCTCTCTGCACCTGGAGTTTGATCATTGCCACTTTATCTTCCCTGTGAGATGCTGAGGCTCTGGCACAGGTTGCCCAGAGCAGCTGTGGCTGCTCCATCCCTGAGAGTGTTCCAGGCCAGGTTGGATGGGGCTTGGAGCAACATGGGCTGGTGGAAGGTGTCCCTGCCCATGGCAGGGTGTGGAATTGGATGAGCTTTAAGATCCTTTCCAACCCAAACCATTCCATGATTCTATGAAGATAGGCACTATGGAAGAGGAATGAAAACTGGAGCTTCCCTTCTCTGCATCACAGTCCTGAAATGGCACAGGCAGGACACACAGAGGCTCAGTGTCCTCCTGAGCTCCTGTAAATCTTTGGGGAGAAATCATCTCCTCTCTGTTTCCTCCTTCATTAACCTCCAGAGAGTCCCATGGATTTTGACTGGAGTCCTGCCAGAGGAGATTCACAGCTCCTGCGTGTTATTTTTATGGACATTTTAATTAAAACAAATAAATTCCAGAGGGGAATTGGGCCTTTCCACCCTGAAATATGCTTTGTTGGGTTTGCGGCCTCTGAGTAAATCAAAGCTCCACTGTTAGCAGCTCCAGCTGTAAATCCCCCCAGATGGACCCCAGCTCACTGGGCAGATGAGCATTGTGAATTTTCCTCCTCAACAGCCTCAGCATTGCTCTCACCTCCCCAGTCTGATTTATTATTTACCCATTTTCAAGGGTGTGAAGGAGAAAAATAAAAGCTAAGACTTCCTAAGAGGAGCAAACCTTGCAGGGGAGCAGGATGCAACCCCCAGCTGTAAATCCCCCCAGATGGACCCCAGCTCACTGGGCAGATGAGCATTGTGAATTTTCCTCCTCAACAGCCTCAGCATTGCTCTCACCTCCCCAGTCTGATTTATTATTTACCCATTTTCAAGGGTGTGAAGGAGAAAAATAAAAGCTAAGACTTCCTAAGAGGAGCAAACCTTGCAGGGGAGCAGGATGCAACCCAAGATCACAGTGGAATGGTTTGGTTTGGGTTGGAAGAAACTTAAAGCTTATCCAGTTCCACCCCCTGCCATGGGCAGGGACACCTCCCACCAGCCCAGGTTGCTCTAAGTCCCATCCAACCTGGCCTGGAACGCTCCCAGGGATGGAGCAGCCACAGCTTCTCTGGGCAACCTGTGCCAGTGCCTCAGCACCCTCCAGGGATGGAAGTGTTCCATTTTTGCTGGAGTTTTGCCCCAGATTTGAAGAAGCACTGCTGGGGCACAGATACAATGGCTTTCAGTTGGGCTGAGAGTTGTTTTTGGCAAGAGAAGCAGCTCCCAGTGGCACCCCACAGGCTCTCCTGCTCCCCTTGCACTCCCTGTGCCTTTTTCTTGCCTCCCAAAGCTACACAATCAGGATTTAGTTTGTGCAGGGCTTTGCTTTTAAAGCAAATACCACTGACAACTGGAGCTCAGCATCTGTGATCGATCCTGTGGGATCAGGGACTGGCTGAAATGCTACTGTGGGTGCTCCATCCTGGTCTGAGTGTTCCATGATCCTTTCTAACTCCTCACATGAACTGGTGCAGAATGGTATCCACGGACAGGAACACATCACAAGTGTTGGCACCTTTTTTCTTTCCCTGCTTTTCCACTGAGCCTCACCAAACCATCTGACAGGGCTCTGCTGATGGAGCACCACATCCCTGAGAATTCTAGAGGAAGCAAAATAACCCCATTGGGGCAGCAAATAACAAACCCCTCACAAATCCACTGGCTCAGAAGGTGAAATCTGCTGCTGCTTGGAAAGTTTCTGGAATGTTTCACCTTCACCCTGCCAAGAGAAAGAATTATTTGCACAGCTTCACTCTTGGTAATGAATGCAACCCTTCCTGAAGGAAAGGAAGAAATGTGATAGCAACAACTCCTATGGAGCATACCAGCTCCTTTCCCTTGTGCTTAGTGGAGGCTCTACCCTCAGGGATGCAAATCCATAGGGTCTGGGGGTGAAGCCTGAAAATGGAGTATGTGCAGCAGAAGCTGGGAGAGGGATCGTGGTGCAGGAGGCAGCTGGGCAAAGCCAGGCAAACAGCAACCTGGCCAGTGAAAACAGGAGGAGCCTTGCCAGGACAGGTCCAGGCTGAGCCCCTGCAGTTTTCCAGGTCAAAGATGGGAAATTGGAGATGGGATATAGGCTCTCACAAGGCTGGAAATCCAGGTGGGTGCTGCAGCACCCAGGAAACTACATGCAAAAAGAGCAGGGTTGTGTTTGCAACATCCATCCATCCATCCATCCATCCATCCATCCATCCATCCATCCCCTCCCTCCTCTTATAGAAGTGATACACCAGTCCTTACAGAGGGCCAGTCCCCTCTCCTTCCCCTGAGCTGCTGTTACCCTTCTCCAGGGTCTGATCCCACCCATCCCAACTCAGAAACCCATGCAGTCAGCATGGTGGAGGCACCAGGATTGTGGTGAAATACTTTGGGGAGGCTCCATTGGCAATCAGCTCCCCTTGTTTAAAAGGATAAGCCAGGGCATGTGCAGAATCACACCTGGGGGAATTGCAGCAGAAAATGTTGCCCTGTTTTCTGTAGATCTGAGATGTTTTGGGGCTTGGGAAGAGAATGAAACAGATGCTCCATAAGCATCAGCCCAATCGCACCGGTACCCACCGAGCTGCGAGTCCAGGCTGCTCCCCCATCTCCCCAGGGCTCATCACTTCCCCTCCCTCCACTGACAGCTCCAGATAAATCGGCCTTGAAGAGGAAAATGGGCTGATTTGTGTGTTTTGTTTTCCCACGTCAACATATCTGAGTGTTTTCATACCTTGCGGGGCAGCTGCTGGGAAAGAACAAAGCCCATCCGTCAGGGGAGTTAAAATTAGATGAGCTTCTTCCCT
>NW_008656693.1:0-18012 GCF_000695815.1 Acanthisitta chloris | reverse complement strand
GGGGGGATTGCAGGGGGTGGGTTGCAGCATTATTTCCTCGGCATTGTATGCAGAGAGGCTGTCTCAGAGGGCAGAGTGTTTGCACACTGAGATAGCCAGAGTCAGAGTCGGGTCTGGAGGTTGAACGGGAAATCTCTGCTTGGCGTCTTAGAGGCAACAGTCCCTCTCCCAGAGGTCAGTGGTGGCCCTAGGGTGATGCCACTAGTGTCACTGAGATGTTCTTGGGACATGAAGGTGACTGTCCCCTTGCCCAGGGTCGAGCTGGGGACAGTGCCAACCTGCCCTGAGCCCTTTGCTCCCACTCAGGACACAGTGGGTCCTGACAAATACAGCGTGGGTGCAGCAGCTGGTTCATCATTTTTCCTTGAAAAATGCCTCCAAAGGGATTATTTCATTGGAAGGGTTACTGAACCCTTTTCCTCCACCCAAGCTTGTGCCTGACCCCGTGGTAGGGACAGGGATAGGGACAGGAACAGCAAAAGGCACCGAGCCCTGCTGGCAGGGAAGGACATGCATCATACCTTATCCCCGGGAGACTCCATCCCCCCAGGAGCCTTTATTTTCCCAGATTGTTGCTTATTTAGGTATTTTCACCACCCCAGCGCCCCCTCCCCGTGTGCTGCCCGTGGCTGACAATGGAGCATTGATTGGGAACTGGCAGCATCTCCCTGGATTTCGGGGAGCTCGGGCTGTGCCCCCCCCCGGTTGGCACTCGGAGGTGGCAGAGCTGCTTCCATCCCAAACGCGTCGGGAGCGTTAACAACCTGTGAGTCATCTCAGAAACGAAGCATCGTAGGGAGGGAGGGGGATCCAGGGAGGGATGCTGCTCCCAGACTGGAGAAATAAAAGGTTTTGCTGCTGGTGGAGGGAACTGATGTCAAAGTGACCCCTGGGTTCCCTGAGGGGATGGGGATGGGTATTCCTGGGCATGGAGCAGCTTCCTTGAGACTGGGACATGGGGACTGTGTGTCCTGGTGCCTGTTGTGACATGCTGCAGGGACAAGGACCCTGTGTGCAGGTGTGTGTGTGTGTGTGCAGACACACGTGTTGCCCTACCAAAGGACAAGAAGGATCTCCTCCAGATTTTTTCCAGAGAGAGTGCTTAGGCATTGGAATGTGCTGCCCAGGGAGGTGGTGGATTCACCATCCCTGGAGGTTTTCAAGCTGAGACTGGATGTGGCACTTAGTGCCATGGTCTAGTAACCACGGTAGGGTTGGACTTGATGATCTTTGAGGTCTCTTCCAACCAGGTTGATTCTATGATTCTGTGATTCTAAGGAGTGTTACAGTTGGGTTTCCTAAGGGATAAGTTTTTTCATCTCCTGCAATTCTGACAGATATCCCAGCTCCTGCTGCTGTACCAGCAGGATAGGGGTTAGACCCAGGCCAGACCTGGCTTAGAACCCCTGAGCCACCTTTGGCCACCCTGATTGTGGAGGAGACAGGCTTCTTTCTCAGCATATAAAGTATTTATGTTTTCTGCAGGACCTTAGCTCCGTGCTGCAGCACAGGGGGGATGCTCCTTCCATCACCCACGGTCCTGGGTGCCAGTGCTGGAATGGGATGGGCATGTGGGCGTTCAGCCCCTTCATTCACCTCCTCCAAGGGCTCTGGGGATGCTGGGGAGGAAGTGGGTGTTGTCTTTGATGTTGGGAATCCAGGTCAGAGCTACTCCTGCTGCAATCCTGCTGCTCTCTAACTGTGCCAAATTGCAGGGCACAGCTTCAGTGCCTCTTGCTCTGGGACACAGAGCTCAGTTCTTCCCTCCACTTGTTCATGTTTCTCCATAAGTCAATGGGATGATTTGGTTTGGGGTTAGGAGAGGAGAGGAAACCTCCTTTCTGTGGAAATCTGGTGGAAAAGCACAGGAGGGTTTTTCTAAGGTTTGGTTTGGGTCTGAAGGATGAAGGTTTGCGTGATTTGGACCTGGAGACGTCAGGAGATGCAGAAAGAGCATCAGCTCCCACCTGCTCTGTTTTCATTCTAGTTAGTCCCTGCCAGGAGCCAAGATGTGGAAGTCCGGGAAGTGATGACATGGGATTGAGCAGAAGTGGTTACAGGGTGTTTTAAATGTGTGCTTAAGGCTCTTTTCCCAGTTAGAGCTGCCCACCATGCCCATCCAGTGCCCAGTCTGGGCAGGGCCACGGGGCAGCACAGGGACCAGTGTGTTCCCATCACAGTGTGGCTCACAGGCAGCATGCCCTGAAGTGATGCTCAGGTTTGTGGCAGCACCCTGGGAGGTTTTGAGGATGCTCAGTTGGTCCTGAAGGCAGGACTTGCTGCAGGGAATCCAACTGCAGCATCCCTCACCTGAATGGCTTCAGTCCTGGATGTCAGGAAGGGCTATGGGTGGCTCAACAACAGGGCAGAGCTAATCCCAAAAAGCTCAGCAAAGCCCAGAATTTCTCCTTGCCACTTTGATCAAACTCTGAAAGGCTCAGGAACTGGGATCAGCCAGAGCCAGGCTGGACACAGGTTTGGCTCCAACCCAAACAGCTCTATAGTCACCAGCCTGTTTTCCACCCAGCTCACTGCTGGCTTGTCCAAGCTGGATCTCCAGCAAAAGAGCCAACAGCATCACTTGTTGGTTGGTGATGAACAGTCCCATGATGCCACCCCTGCCACAGCTGTCTCTGTGGGTTCCTCCTCCAGCCCTTTGCCAGCGCTGGGGATGTTGCTTTGCTTCAGTTCCCAGCCTGATACCATCAGATGCCCACTGCCATCTGTCCTGGCTGGTGCCACTGGCCTCAGGAGAGCACCCGGGGAGGGCAGCACCTCCTCCATCCACAGGGATACAGATGGTTGCTGCCCAATGCCATATTTTTCCAAGAGAACCACCTGCTTCCCTCACTGCTGCTGGGAGCGATGCCAAGCCATGGGGCAGAGCTGCTGCCAGTGTTCCTGGTCCATCAGCCAGCACTGGGAGTCCCTGGAGCTTGGGGGAATGACACAGCTCTTTTGTGGTCATGGTGTTATCCAGAGAAAAGGGAGAGGCATCAGGGAAAGGAGCTGAACCATGTCAGTGCTGGGTCTTGGAGGAATCCCTGGCTCTGGGAGAACCTGGTGAATGAGCCCACCGGGATGCTGGGCACCCCTAAACGGGTGTTTTGGCCATCCCAAGGGTGGGCTGCCAGTCTGGGGCGAGGAGCAGGCAGGGACAGAGGAAGAGGAGCTGTGCCAGCACAGGCTGCTGTGCTCAGACATCGCCTGTTCATGCTTCTCCCAGCTTCAAAGGCAGCTCCCCCTCCCCCAGCCTCTCCAGCCTGCAAAACCTCAGACAACGGATCAGAGAAGGTGATTTCTCTCCCTCTTATCTTTCTTCTCCTGAAAGGCACAAAATCCCCCTTTTCACCCTCCTTACATATCACAAATGTGCAGGATCTTCCTCCCAGCTGCTCCCACTCTTCCTCCCTGAAGCCCTTCCAGCCCAGCACAAACTCCAGCCACACACTCCAGCCACATCCGTGTCCTCTTCCCTCGCACCACAGCCTTGGGAAGACATTTTCAGGGATGATTTCTTCTCTGATGATCAAATTGGGGGCTTACTTTTTTTTTTTTTTTCTGGAGACCCCTTTTAGAGCTGCAAATCTGCCAGGCTCAGCAGGGTTGTCCCCAGGGAGCACTTGGCCAGCCCAGCCTGTGGTTAAATGAAAAATAGTAATAAGGAAAAATTGAAAGCAGTGGTTTAGTGATTAGAACAGCTCTTCTTCCCCAGCTATCTGTCTGCTCTCTAAATATAGATGTCTGTATTTCCTAAACACAAAGTGCCAACATCCCTGCCCCGAGCCAGGTGAAGGGGCTGAGAGCCAAACACGAGGATTTAAGAGCAGTATTAAATGACCGATGTCCCACGAAAGCCTTGGGCTGAAGGAAATGCTCTGCCAATAGATATTTATTTACAGGGAGGGAAAAACAGTTGGCAACAGATTTTTATTTTTTTCCCCTCCTCTTCCAAGGTTTTGACTGCAGCAGTTTGAGGGAGAGGATGTTTGATGTGTAAATCCCTTCCTGCTGCCTGGTTTGGTGGAGGCAGAGCCATGCTGGGAGCAGTCCTGGCTCAGGGAGGTGTTGGCTTAGCAGAAATGTTGTTGATTTAAAGGATTTTTTTTTTTGGTTTTTTATTATTTGGGTTTCCAACTTACCTTTCCTGGCTGTGCATCTCCCACTTACAGCAGGGAGCAAAGCTGAGCCCGGAGTGGTCACAGTCCCCAGCAGCTGGAGACTCTCCTGTCCCATCGGGGCAGCAACACTCACATCCATATGGATGTGGCTGAGTGACTGGAGCAGTGATGCTGCCATGGATGAAGGGAGGCAGTGCCTGCCTGACATCTTCAAGGTGATGCTCCAACCTGATTTCCAATCCCAGGATGGATTTTTTTTCCCCCCTCCTTACCAAGGGGAAGAAAAACCACTAATAACTGTGCTTCATCAAGGATTTGAATGTTCCCAGGCAAAGTGTTCCCATTTCTCCACTAAATGAGCCTCTCCTTGCCCACCTAACAGCCAACACAACACCCCCCTCCTCCCCATGGCCATGGGACTGGAGCTGGGGGTGGGTGTCAAGGGGACAATTTTTCTTCCTTGCTGTAACCAAGATATCTTCTGAGCTATGCAATTTTTTCCTCTCGCCTTTTGCTTCTACCTTCTCTGTATCCAAGCGCAGTCGAGATCCTCCGAGGGCCTGGATGACTCACCACGGCAGCAATGTAAGGGCATTAGCACATGATTCCTCCCCTGGGCTCTGCATCTCCCATCACCAGGAGTTTTTATATTCCAAGCAGCTCTCCTGCCCGGAGGAAATGTCACGTTTACCTGCAAAACGGCAGGGCAGAGGGATCACATCCCCTCCCGGAGGGGACAGCAGGGATGGGGAGAGGTGCTGGAGCAGGGAGAGCGATCAAAGGGATGCATGGACACACGTGGAGAGTCACAGCCTCGTTGGTACTCCCGTTGGCAGTGTGACACACACGTCCCCAGCACAATTAGAACCCTCACCCTGGGTGATGTCTGGGAGCTGAGGCAGATCCTCCCCAGCGGTGGCTCCATCTCCCCTTTCTTTCCCCACAGCCCCAAACGTGGTGGTGGGTTCAGTTGGCTCACTAATTGCACACTGTGCCCAGCCAGGCTGCTCTGCACAGTGCTATTAATTAGCATTTGCTTCCCTGATGACTGCTGACCCTGCCAGAGTCAGGAGTAAATTCTGTGGTGGGTAATGGTTTGTGGCCGGCGCTGGTGGCACAGCTCCTGGGGAATGGCTCTGGTATGGGACAAGCTATTTATATTCTCATTTTGGAAAGACAAGGAGGCTCGTTGGAAGAATTTGGCCTTCAGTGTCAGCTACTCTCAGCTTTCAAGTTGGGGAGCTTGGAGAAGAGGCTAATTGCTGAGAGAATTGATGTGGTTTGGCCTGGGGAAGAGAAGTTTTGGGGTGACCTAGTTGCTCCTCACAGTACCTGAAGGGAAACAGCAAGAAAGATGGAGAGAGACTATTTGTCCTGTCTGGAGTGACAGGACACAGGGAATGGCTTCACACTGACAAAGTGGGTTTAGCTGGGAGTGGTCAGCCTGGAGAAAAGAAGGTTCCAGGGAAAACTTTGAGCACCTTTCAGTGCCTAAAGGGGCTCCAAGAGAGCTGGAGAGGGACTTTGGACAAAGGGCAGTGGTTTCCCATTTGCAGAGGACAGGGTTAGATGGGATATTAGGAAGAAATTGTTACTTCTGAGGGTGCTGAGGCACTGACACAGGTTGCCCAGAGAAGCTGTGGCTGCTTCATCCCTGGGAGTGTTCAAGACCAGACTGGATGGGGCTTGGAGCAACCTGGGCTAGTGGCAGGGGATGGAACAAGATGAGCTTTAAGGTCCTTCCAACCCAAATCACTCAGTGATTTTTCTGGAAGGAGGCACAGATGGGGCTGGGAGGAAGCAGAGCTTGGGGCATTTTTCCCCAATAAAACCATCAGCCAGAGGGTGAAAGATACTGGGATGGTGCAAAGCAGGTGGAAAGATACTTCAGAGACTTTACAAGCAAATCAGGCTTAGAAAATATGCAAAGCTCATTTTTCCTTCTGCAGCACAAACCCTGCCTGGTCCGTGTGGTTGAGCACAGAGGATCAGGGAATGAGGATGAGCCTGAATATCCCACTAAGCCTCCCAGCCCTGTGCTCTTTCCCACCATCCTATGTGCTCTACCTGCACTAAACCTGGTCGAAACCATGTTAATCCAGAGAGCAAATCCCCCCCCTGCTCCTCACCCCATCCTCCAGCCGCCTGGCACTTCATTATATCACTCAAGATTAATCTGCAGCTCCTAATTGCCGAGTGCCCGAGAGCTCCTGGCAGGGAGAGAAAATAAGTGTCAGGCGAAAAAGCCAATGTGGTTTTTTTCCCTCTCTAATATTTAGGTCGACTTACTGATGTGGGAAGTGCAGGGATGGGAATTCATGTGGTTTGGGGGACTTGGGGGGGATTATAGCATTTCTTGAGGGATTTTCCCTGGTATCCCCTCCATCCTGGCTGTGAGAGGGAAGAATGTGCATGATTCCAGCTGGGAGTGGGGAAAAATGGTGGGTTTGGGGGCGATTTTTGCTTTCAATAGGTGTCTTTGCTCAGTTCTCTCCCTGTTCAGCTAAAGGAGGGGAGGAAAAAAATCTGTGCCATGTGCTGTGATTTTAAGAAGGCTGAAACCAAAGTGCTCTGCAGACTCAGCAAACCTCTCTGGCCAGGAAACAAAAGGACACAGAGTTTTTCGTTAGGAAAAGTGTATTCTGTAATTTTCCATGCAACATGTTTCATTTTAGAAGCAAAGTTTTGGGTCCAGTTTGGGCTCATTTGATGCTTTTAATCATCACAAAGCCTGAGCTGCAGAATCACAGCCCTATACCTTGATGATTCATTGCCCTCCAATGGATTGCAAATGTTGCAGGTGAAAACTGATTTTCCCCTTGGTTTTTTTCAGGGAAGAAAAAACCAATAAATACCCAATCAACCCAAATCCATGGTTTTGCTTCAATTATTTTGTCTTGGCTGAAGATCCAGGCTGGATAGTGGAGCTGTCTTGGGCAAACACTGTAATTTTTTTTGGAGCTGCTGCTCCAAAGCAGCTGATTCACTCACATCAAGGCAGAACAATGAAGGAGAAAGGAAATTATGTCGTTTTGTATCCCAGCCTGAAGCTGGAGCCAGCACTGAGAGGCTCAGCAATTTCTTTCCCCCCTATTTTAGTGCTGTTTGTGTGCTATTCAGTGTCTGGAGTGCCCTGCTGGATATCCCTGCCTGGCTCCTCCAGAGATTTAGGGACCATCACACTTCTCCATCCTCTGACAGCCAATCCCCACGGGATCCAGCCCCAAATCCCTGTATCCGTCATCCTCCCCAGCTCCTGGAGCAGGGGCAGCACTTTGTGCTCAGAAAAACCAGAGCATTGGGGTTTAATTAAAACAAGAAGCTGAATAAAGAGTTCAGAAGGCTCTGGTTGAGCCATGGCTCAAAGTAGATGCACCAGACATGGTCTCCCTAAAAAATTTAGGGTCTTTATAGTTCTTGCTTCCCTCTAGCATCAAGTCCCTGACTAGAATGGGGTCTGCTTAGCTTTGGGGGTACTGACCATCCCTTTGGGGTTTGGGGAATAGCTGTTGGTGTCCCTGAGCTCATCCATGCTGTGATGCATCCCTATATTGAGGGGCACATCCTTTCCCAGCTCACAGGAGTATCCTGGGCTCCCCCATCCCACTCAGAATGATTCCTGCTCTCCCAAAACAACCCCAGTGCTGCATTTCCCTGTTTTTTTAAAGAGAATCTGCCCAATTCCCAAGCAGGACTGGCACCTTCCCCTGTGCCCACCATGCTCAGCATCACCCCAGGGCCACCACCCATGGGAGCAGCTCCAATGCAGATGTGGGAGCAATGGACTCTGCGCCAGCAGAGCCGTGGAGGTTTTCCCAGGAGAGATGAATCCTGTCTACTGACAACTGCAAAGTGAGTTGTGCTGAGAGCCTCTGCCTGTCAGCAGATAAATAATGCATGTGGGTTTGGAGGTCTGGGGAGGCAGCGAGTGCCTGTGCCTGAGGGATCATTACCTGCCCGTTGGAATTAAGCACCTCCACATGAGAATGGACAGGGGGAAATCTGCTCAGCCCTGCCTGGTGAGCTGGAGGTGTGGAAATAACATCTATGAGTCCTTCTGGCTGCAGGAGAGGGATATTCCTTTGGGAGGAGAAGGGATGTCCCTGCAAGTGGGGGTCAGCCAGCCAGCATGGGGGATTGGGGTCTGTTCTTCACCTCAGACATCCTCCAGCTTTTGTTGCAGAGACTGCCAGGCATGGAATCATGGAATGGCTTGGGTTGGAAGGGATCTTAAAGCCCATATCATTCCATCCCCGGGACCAGCCCCACTGTCTTCATGTCACCCAGACTGGATATAGAATTATGGAATCTCACACTGGTTTGAGTTGGGAAGGACCTTAAAACTCATCTCATCCCACTCTCTGCCATGGGCAGGGACACCTTCCACTAACCCAGGTTGCTCCAAGCCTTTTCCAACCTGGCCTTGAGTAATTCCAGGGATGACGCAGCCCCAGCTTCCCTGGGCAGCCTGTGCTTAGGAGAAGCACAGGGACCCACATGGAGGCGTAAAGGTCACCTCCAAAACTGCATTAATTCAGTCTGGTTCTGACACAACCCACCCCCAGCTGCTCCATTCCCTTTCCAAGAAGCCCAGATTCTTGGGAAGCCCTCGCTGAGGGTATCCCCAGGTCCAGCCCTCCCAGCTGGGTCAGGACCCACCACCTCCCATCCCACCCCTGTGGACAGCACACCCCTGTGTGCTTTGGGGCTGGTGACTGGGGCCAGGGGGCTTAGGCAAGCACAAAGCAAGAGGATGGGGAAATAGGGTTGCCAAGGAAACCACCGAACAGCAAAGTGCTGATTTTTTTGTCAAGGCTGGAAAAATGCGGGGGAGAAGGGCAGCAGTGAAGCCCTGAGCTCAGGGTGAGCTGGGGGGCTGGGGACAGGGGGGTGACCCCTGGACAAGCCAGGATTGTCAAGCAAAACGTGTGTGCTCAGGTGTCTGTGAGCTGGATTCTGTGGGACAGAGCATCCCTGAGGTGGCTCAGGGCAGTCCATGGGGAAGGAATATGTTCTGGTGGCACCAGTGGTGGCTCTCCCATCATGGGGGACCTGGCTGGGGTGGGACACACCGTGGGGTTGTTTATAGCATTACAAGTTGTAGGTTTGAATATAAACCCTCCATCAGATGGAGGATTGAGCATCTCATTTGAGTCACCAACCCTGGAGGGATTTAAAAGACACGTAGTTGTGGCACCTGGGGATATGGTTAGTGGTGGGCTTGGCAATGCTGGGGGAACAGTTGGACTTGATAATTTTTGGAGGGCTTTTCCAACCAAAATGATTCTGTGATTCATTCAGGGACAGGCAGGCACAAGCAGGAAGAGGCACCAGACTCTGCTGGAGCTTCAGAGCATCCAAACCTGAAGCCTCAAAGGGGGCAAACCAACCCCTGGCAAGGACTGTAGGGTCCTCTCCATCATTGCATGGTCACGAACAGCCCCAGGTGGGGCTGTGGCTGTGACAGAGCCCCTGAGCTCCAGAGGGCTCTTGTCTGAGCCTCCTGCCTGCAGAGGAGGGAGGTAGGGGGGGAACAGCACCAGCATTTGTTGCTGCAGCCATGGCTACACCTCTCCAGCACTGATCAGAAATGAGAGCTGAAGTACCCACTTCCCCAAAGTTCAAGAGTGAGCTCCTGGGACAGTGCTGGCAGGATGGGCAGCTGCCAGAGACCTTCCCTGCTCCTCTGCCTGGCCAAGCTGGGGGATGTGGAGGGGAGGAGGGAACTGTTAGCTGCAAAGGAGAGAGGGAAGCCCCCAGGACACGACACTCGTGGCACTGTGCTGCCCCTCCCGCACTCCCCTCGAAGCTCAAGGTCACACTGATGTTTTATTCATCCCCCACAACCCACTATATTCCTTAATTGCAGCCACACGCGCTTTGCAAGCGTAAATAATTGCCTTGGAGGCTTGTTAATGATTTTGGCGTGCTAACGAGCAGCACAGCCTGGAGCACACTGCCAGGGGGCTCAGTGGTGCCAAGGACCCCCAAACATGCCTGGAGCACACTGCCAGGGGGCTCAGAGGTGCCAAGGACCCCCAAACACGGAGGGTTCAGGACCCAAATCTGGGTGCAAACAGCCTTGGGCTCTGCCTGGGGAAAACAAGTCACACTTCAGCCCAAGATTTAGAAATTAATGAGGGTTGATTAACAGCTCCACTGTTCCGTGCTCCCACCCATCAGCTCACGCAGGCGCAGGAGCAGCACCTTCATCCCCACCCGTGGTCACCTGTGGTCACTGTGACCTTACCAGTGTCCTCGTCACCCCTCGCTGCCACTGGGAGAGGCTGGTGGTGGCAAGGGCCAGGCCCAGTGCCACGAGGCTCCATCCCACACCTCCTGTAGCCAAAGGGATATTTCCTGCCTGTTCTCTGATGCCTTTTCCCTGGAAAACCCTCCTGGCTGTCAGTGGAGGTTCTGCCCTGCCATGGGCCAGCCTGCAGCATCCAGACTCAGCCAGGGAGCTGCTCCAGCCTTAATTAAAGGTTTTTAATCACCAGGCAGGTGATGGATGAGCATCAAGCCACGGTTATATCCGAAGCTGGGGGCTGGTGGATTCAAGATATGTGTTGGAGCTGGGTGGGGGCTCTCAGAGGACCACAAGGCTTGAGCTAGGGGAGTACAAACCAAGGCATAGGTCCCAGACCCACCTCACAAAGCAGTCTGTGCCGCAGAGACAGTTCACACTTTTATTGCTATGGCTGGAGGGTTTTTCCTCACTCCTCTCCCTGCCATTCCTTCTTCTTTCCTGGAACACAGTGCCCTCAAGCCAGGATGGATGGTCCATGTGTCACAGAGCAGAGGGACACAGTGGTATACCACCAGTATCCAGACACCTGCAACCACCCTGTCCCTTCTGTGTCCTCCCTCTGTGTTTAGGTGAGGAAGAAGGTGGTTGGGTTAAAACCTGGCCCTTTCCCACCCCCTGAGCACAGCCCTGTGTCCATGGGACAACATTCCTTCTGCCCCCAAATCAACCAAGCCCAGGTTTCCTCAGGGAAGGGCACACTTCCCAGGCCATACCAGTTTGCCTTTCCAGGGATGTGTCTGCTCCCAGTGGGCTCCCAGCACACCCCAAGCAAAGGGCAGGTGTTCACAAGAACCATTGAATTCACCAGGATCTTCTCGAGCAAACATGCCTGCTCCAGCCTCAGCTCCCCAGGACTTTGGAGGGAGCCCAGGGCAAGGAAACAGGGAGCCAGGGTTCAGGGACTGGTGCCACCCTCATGCCCACCCTGGCTGCCTGATGTGGCTGGCACAGCATCCCATCTCAACCGCCTTCCCTCCAGCCCCATCGCCGGCACCATCAGCAGAACTGCAGGAGAAACAGAGCCCAAGGTTGGGGGTGAGCCCTCACTCAGCTCCCCCTGCACCGTTTTGGGGGGCTTTGCCACCCCAAAGGGCTAGGAAAGGGTTGGGGTGCCCAAAATCCTTTCCCCAGCTGAGCACAGACCTTCCAGCGGTTCCCACACTCGTTGCACAGCACGAATGTCGTCATGGGCTCATCGGCACTACGTGTCTGCACCTGGGGTGGAGCAGGCACCAGGTCAGCAGGGACCCCTCTAATACCCCCAAATCAGGGTCCCCTCGGGGCCAGGGCTAACCTGGTTGTATGTGCAGTTCTTCTTCTTGCACTTGCCGCACTGGAAGAGGTCGGTGACGGTGCCGCCTGTCTTGGCCATCTGGTGCTCCCGGATGGCCTCCTGGGTCATGGCATTCCGCAGCTGCTTCAGCTCATCACTGGCCATCTCCTGCCACCAGCATCGGCCCAGATGGGTCAGTGTGGCCATGGCTCTGCTCACAGCCAAGGAGCACAGCCCAGCACTCCCCTCACCCTCTCCTGACCCACCCTGGTTAACGGTTGGACTTGATGATCTTAGAGGTCTCCTCCAACCTTGATGATTCTATGACTGATCCTGCTCTCTGTGCTTGCTGGAGGGCTCAGGCCCTTCCAGATGAAAAAAATCACCCCATCCTCAAACCAAAATTGATGCCTGCAGGGATCTAGCTCCCTGCAGGGGAAATTGGGCTTCTAGGAGCCTGATTAGGGCTCCCTGGTTGAGGAGAAGGCATGGGGACTCCCAAGCCTGACTCCTGCCTGTGTGACATCCCACAGCCAGTTCTGTGATGGGCTGGGGGGCTGCAGGGCTCTGAGGGGACCAGGCAGTGCCCACCACTTTCTCCCTGTGCCTGATGCTCCTTATACCTCATCCAACACTGGGATGGGATGGGGAGATGCTGGGACAAGCCCAGTGTGGGCACCACCCAGCCAAGGAGGAGGCAGCATGGATGTGGTCCATGACCCACCTCGGCGGTCATGCGGGCGATGAGGCTGGGCTCGATGGCCCCACACAGCACGTTCCTCCTCAGGCCTGGGTTCTTGGGGTCCTTCAGGTTGCTGATTCTGCTCCGCACACGGTTACGATACTTCATGTCTGTGCTCTTCAGCTCCTGGAAGATATGTGGGGTCTGTCAAGGAATCAAGGGGGAAAAGTGGGGGGATGACAGCTTGGGTGGTGCCAACTGTCACCAGGGTCGGTGCCCATGTGGGGGTGGCTGATCTCAGTAGGCCTTTCTCCCTGGGAATGTGTTGGGGTGTCCTCCTCCTTGGGTGCAGGCAGACAGGCTGAGCTGGCAGCTCTGGGCACAGAGTTTGGGATGCACCAAAAATCGAAGTGCACCCAGGAAGGGGAACCATCTTGGGATTGATTTCAGTCTTGGAGGGCTGACAGGAGACCTCCCAGCCTTGAACTGGGAGTGGATGAAGGTGGCTCCATCCCTGCCAGCGTGGCACAGCTTGGGCACATCGGGCTGGCAGGAGACACAGCATCCACAACAGGCTCAAGGAAAGGGCCTTGGCTGGGTGTCGGTTTATTTCCCCAGGGATGAAGGCAGGTCCTGGAACAGAGGGATTTTGGGGGGGGACACAGAACCCCGGACTAAGGCAGGTGCCCGGGGGATGCTCTGCTCAGCCTCAACCTCGGCATCCTCTAACCGTGGTCTGGGCTCCCTCTGCAGGCAGCGAGGACAGCAGAGCCTGTCACTGTCCTTGTCTCTGACACCCTCTGTCCTGTCCTTGTCACCCTCTGTCCTTGTCCCTGTCAGCCTCCATCCTGTTCCCACCTCCACTGCTGAGCCCACGTGTGCCCCCCATCAGACGGTGCCTGGGGATCCCCAAAGGATATGGTCTTCGATCTCCGATGCCATTTTCTCACAGTTGACACCGAACTCCTTGTAGTCATCTAACAGGACAGAGAGATCAAGGAGTGACTTTCAGGCATGAAACCAGCCAGATCTCACTGTACAACCTCCCCACAAATCTCACCTCTCCCCCCTGTACTTGGCCTAGACATCCCATCTCTAAAATACCTACCTTTGCCCATCTTGAACCTTACTAAGACCCACCTTGAACCTTACAAAGACTCATCTCCATATCAGAGAACCAGCAAACCTCCTTCCCTTTCATTCTGGGGCCAAATGCTCCTATTAGGGGTGTTCCATGGGAGAAACAACCCAGTTTGGGGTCCTGCACCCCCAGAGCCACTCACCATCCATGCGGAGTGCAGCCGTCAGCATCTCGATGCACTTGTCCCGCACCGAGTCCCCTGTGAGATAGCAGGGGGCCAGGAAGCAGGGGCTGGGAGAGAAGGAGGGGCTGGTGGGAGTTCGTGGTGTCTCTGGTTTGGCCTTGCTGCCGTTGGCTCTGTGGGGGCACACAGTAGGGGACAGGCAGGCAGTGGGGTCCTGGCACAGCCCCAGGGACCTGCCAGGGGTCCCATGGTGGCAGGGATGGGTCTCTCCTACCTTTCCTCCTTGCTGTCACTAGAGTTTATCCGGGAGCCAGTGGGAGCTGGAGAGGGACCGGTGCCCACAGAGGCTCTCCTGGGGGTGGCATGGGAGAGGACAGTGGGGATGACACCAGAGATAGGGCGAGCAGAACAGGGGGCAGGGGCTGGTGGCTGTACCTTGGGCACCAGCATGTCAATGTGAGTACTCAGAACCAACAGGAATTTCCCCAGAGGAGGATTTACTCCTCACCAGGAATGTCCCAGTGCCTGTGGCACAATCAGGGTGATCCATCTCTGCCCACTCTAGATGGGGGTCCTATGGTCAGGACAACCCCAAAGGGGATCCCCAAAGCATCCCAAGGCTGTCCAGGGATGACCTCTCCTTACCTCTCCCCTGACAGTCTCTTCTGTGGGGAGGAAGAGGAGGACATGGTCGAGGTGGTGGAGGACTTTGAGTCAGCAGAGTCTCTCCTGGCAGGATGAGCCCCATGTCCAATAGGGACCAGGCAGTGGGTCCAGACCCCCAACCACAGCCCAGCAAGGGGCTGAGGTCCTGCCTCTCCCATCCTTGCCCAGCCCAGCACTCACCTCTCTTTCTTGCCATCCAGAGGTGACTTCTTGGAGGATGCAGTTGGGCTCCGGCTGTCACTGGACTCTCTTCACCACAGGAGCCCAAAGGAAGGGAGAGATGCTCTCAGCAAGCCCAGCCCCAGCATCCCCTGGTGTCACCTGTGAGCCAGATCCTGCCCATCTGCACACCCCATCCCCAGAGGGGTCATCCCTGAGCCCCACCACCCACCAAAGCTGCCAGCAAAGCCTTCCCCGGGCTGGCAGTGCCCAGCAGAGCCTGGTGTGAGGGTCAGGGCATCCTTCAGCAGGTACCTCTCCAGGCTGGAGTCGGCAGAGTGGCCCTGGGTGGTGGTGGCATGAGAGCTGGACTTGCTGGGCTTCCTAGGGACAGAGAGAGTGGGACAGGGTCAGACAAGCACTGTCCAAACTGCCCTTATCCAAGGAACAAATAGCTCTAGAGAAGGGAAAATTTAAAATTGCCATTTCTCCCTCCTCCAAAAGCTGCCCCAGTGCTGCCCTAGCTGCAGGCAGCTGCCCTTTGTTCTCCAGAGGTGCTGCTGGTATCCATGGGCCAGCAGAGATGGATAAACCTTTAAGGCCCAAGCAGAGGGTGATCTCATATCTCCCTGGTGCCCCCTGACAGCAGGCTGGAGCCCTCACCTCTCCTTGTGCTTCTCCCTGTGCTTCTCCAATGAGTTCTTGGAGTGCTTCACCCCTTCACTGGGGCAGCTAGAAACATCCAGCCCCTTCTCCTTCTTCTTGTCCCCATCTGTGTCCTTCTCCTTCTTTCCATCTGTGTCTTTCTCCTTCTTTGGGGTGGTGGACTCTGAGGGAAGCATTTGGGTGTCACAGGCATGGCCCAAAACAGCACAGGGCAGCTGGGGAGCTGCATCCCAAGGCGAGGGGTGGCTGGGGGGATGCTCAGCCCTTGGGAGGGGCACATGCCGATTCACACCACTCTATCCTGGAGCCAAAACAAGCCCTTGGAAAATCCATCCAGTCTATGCATTGCCTGGCAGGACTGGGTTACACGTTATGGGAACCTGCATGTCCCAGCTGGGGATGGATTCCACTCCAATCCCACTGGAAAGCAATTGGGTTTGGGGTGCAGGAATGGCCCAGGGAGGGTTGAGGCTTTGGGGGTTCCTGTGTTCCCCCAGCATCACTCACCCAGCAGCCGCTTCCAGTTCTTGATGAGGATTTTGGCCGAGGTCACCACCTCTTCATCCGAGCAGTGTTTCCGCACCGAGTTCACAGCCACCCCAATCCGTGTGGTCTGGGGACACGTGGCAGGGACACATCCTTAGGGATGTGCCAGCTGGCACAGGGAGACAGCATGAGCCACCCCATGGGGTGCCCCCCACCCACACCCCCTCACCTGCAGCAGCTGGATGGTCATGGTGTAGCCAGTGAGGGACTTGAGCAGATCCAGAGCCCCTTCCTAGAGCAGGGAGAAGCCACAGGGACCCTTGAGGAGCTGGAGATAAATGGGGGGTGCATGCTCCCCCTGTCTCTTGAGGGCACCAGGGAGGACACCCCAAGGGGAACCAAAGCAGCCCTGGGCCAGTCCTCAAGGACTGACCCTCCATAGTAACACACCATAGAAAAAATCCCAAACCCAAATCCTGCTGGACCAGCCCAGCACTGGGCCACATCTCCAGCTGGAAAGCAGGATCTTGGGAAAAGCTTGGGAAAACCCTCCCCATAAGGAGAATCCAGGCTGCTGGGAACTGGGAACATCTGTGGGACACCCTAGTGTCCCCAGGCAAGAGTGTTATGGTCTGTGGGACATTCACCCCTAGGATTTCAGCCTGACCCCCACAGCGGCTGCTGGGCTAAAGATAGTCCGGCATGGAGCCCTCCTCCTTCTCCTCCTCCTCCTCCTCCTCCTCCATGGTATTTTTAGAGCCCCAGCAGCAGACACCAGCTCACAGGTATCCCCCCAACAGGGACACAGCTCCATGGACCCCCACCATGAGGAGCAGGATCAGGCTCCCCTGGTATGATGAGTGCAGGGACATCCCTGTGCTGTGGCCAGACCTTGGCTTTCTCCCACCATGAAGCACAGGTTATGGAGCACCCCAATCCCTTGATCCTGGGAGAACTCCAGCAGGAAGCAGAACCCACATGGCTCCCATTCCAAGTATTGACATCCCAAAAAAGTCACCAGATCCAGGGAACAGCAGTGCTGCCCCCCCTGCCCAGGAGCCTTCACCTTGTCAGGGCAAAGGCCAGTGGAAACAGTCAAATATTAACTCCGAGGGCCGGGCTGGGCACACCTAACCAGTTCACAGGATCCCCAGATGGATCCTTACCTGGCACAAGGGCCTGCCTCCCCCTGGCACACCTAACCCCGCAGGAACCAGCACTTGGCCCTCCCCCCTCCCTTTGCACACCAGTGCAGCAGGCAGGGCTGGGCTGGGGGTGCTGGGGAGGTTGTGTCTCCCAGTCTGGAGTTTTCCCTAGCTCAGATCCGAGCCTGTGGCACTGGCACTGATCGGGTGTTGGTGGCTGGGCTGGTGGCCAAGCACCTGTCACCCACAGTCCAGCACTGCTCAGGGGTTCCCAGAGCTGCCACCCATGGATTTACCCCCAAATCCCAATGTCTGGGAGCAACGGGCTACAGAAGAGCCCCAAATTCGAGGCAAAATTAAATCCCCCTGCGCGCTGGCTTTGATGTCACAAGGTTGGGGTGGCACAGGCAGCACCCTAAGGTGCTGGTGGCACCTGTGGGGGCTCAGCACCCTTTAAACCCACTCAGTCCCTCCAGGGGAGGGGAACACAGGAGGAGGGAGAAGAGCAAACTTTCCCAAGCCACGCGGCACCATCCGCACTATGCCAACATGTAAACACACGCGTGTCAACACGCACACGTGTGCAAACCCGAGGAGCTTGGCCACCTTACCGTGCTCTTCCTGGCCACCATCTTATCCAATTTCTTGGCAATCCGGACCAGCTCCTCAGCGGGCCCCATGCCGGGGGCTCACAGCTCGCCAGGCTCCAACAACCCACAGCGCAGGATGGGTGACAGTGGGCACAGCTGGCACTGCCAGCGTGGGGTACCAAGCAGCTGCAGGGGAGCGAGCAGAGAGAGGGGAAAAGGGGGAAAAGAAAGGGAAGGGAAAGGAGAGAAAGCAGAAAGGAGGTGGAGCTGTCCCGGCCAGTTAACAAACTCCTGCCAGGAAGGCGAAATAACACGGGGGAGGGCTAAATATAGCCCAGAGCCACGATTGCAGCGCTGGGGGAGGCGCGTGCCAGGGAGCAGCGAGGGGTGCAGGGGAAGGAACCCCAGGATGGGGAATTGCCACCGGGATGGTTTAGCCCCGGAGCCCCGAGGGGGAGAGGTGGAGTGGGACGAGCTCTGAGCTTCCCCAAGTTGCTGTCCTGTGGCAGCAAAATCCCTGGGGAATGCTCTGTAGACTACATATATTGGGGTATTCCTATAGATGTGGGATTGCCATTTATGGGAGAATTCCAAGAGATGTGTGATTGCAATATACTGGAGAATTCCAGTATATTGGAGTATTCCAATA
>NW_008656692.1:0-1099 GCF_000695815.1 Acanthisitta chloris | reverse complement strand
ATTCCAGTGGATTTTTGGGAGATTTCAGTGAGTTTTTGGGGGTCTCAGTGAGTTTTTGGGGGTCCCAGTTGGGATTTTGGGGTTCCCAGTTGGGTTTTGGGTTCCCAGTTGGATTTTGGGGGTTTCCAGTTGGATTTTGGGGTTCCCAGTCGGATTTTGGGGGTTCCCAGTCACTCCTAGTTTGGACTTTTGGTTCCCAGTTGGATTTTTGGGAGATTTCAGTGAGGTTTTGGGGGTCTCAGTGAATTTTTGGGGTTCCCAGCTGGATTTTGGGGTTCCCAGTTTGGATTTTGGGGTTTCCAGTTGGATTTTGGGGGTTCTCAGTCACTCCCAGTTTGGATTTTGGGGTTCCCAGTTGGATTTTTAGGGATTCCAGTGGATTTTTGGGAGATTTCAATGAGTTTTTGGGGGTCTCAGTGAGTTTCTGTGGGTTCCAGTTGGATTTTGGGGTTCCCAGTTGGATTTTGGGGGTTCCCAGTGGTTTTTGGGTGTTCCCAGGGGCTCCCAGTTTGGGGGTCTCACCTGACCAGTAGGGGCAGAGCAGCAGCACAGGCCAATCGAGTTTTGGGGTTTCCACATCGCAGGAGGTGAGTGAGGACTCCAATTCCGAAAGGAGACGACGCCAAAAGTCCCAAAATCTGCAGCAAATTTTCACCTAAAAAAGAGAAAAAAAAATTAGAAAATATAGAAAAAATAAAAAAAAAGGAAATAACTGAACACAAAAAGAATGAGAAAAAATGAAAAAAAAAGGAAATAACTGAAGAAAACACAAAAAGAATGAAAAAAAAGAAAAAAATTAAAAAAAATGTAAAAAATGGAAAAAACAATGGAAAAAATTGGAAAACTGAAAAAAATGCAAAAAAAATTACTAACATGAAAAAATCAAAAAAAAGGAAAAAAATGAAAAATGAAAGAAAATGAAAAAAATTTTTAAAAATTAAATGAAAAAAACCCAGAAATGAAAAAAAGAGGAAAAAAAAAAAGACCCCCCAAAATCCCCTCAGGAGCCTCCAAAAACAACCAGGAGCCCCAAAATCCCAAAAACTCCCCCCAAAAAATCCCCAAACCCACCAAAATCTCCCCCAAAATCCCAAAAATC
>NW_008656691.1:0-1063 GCF_000695815.1 Acanthisitta chloris | reverse complement strand
TTTTAGGAGTTGTGGGATTTTGGAGGAAGCATCAGTCAGATTGTCAACCCACTCTACCAAGGGACCTGGAAGAAGAATGATTTCAAATGGGGCCCTGAACAACAACAAGCCTTTGAACAGGTTAAGCAAGAAATAGT
The DNA here is from genome assembly GCF_000695815.1 of Acanthisitta chloris. Lineage (NCBI taxonomy): Eukaryota > Metazoa > Chordata > Aves > Passeriformes > Acanthisittidae > Acanthisitta > Acanthisitta chloris. The sequence goes on along the minus strand of NW_008656691.1, from coordinate 926 downwards.
TCATGCCGTAGGCCTTGGGCCAGTTTGAACAGGACAAGATGTAAAAAATGTGCTTTACACCGCAGCTGGGGAGAATGGCCCTACCTGGAGCCTCTGGCAGAAAGCACCAGGGGAGACTCATGGCCAACCTCTAGGTTTCCCCTCCCCATTCCTCCGGGTTGGGGGGGGGGAAAGGGAGGAGGAGGGAGTGCAAGCAGCTGCGTGGTTCCTGGCTGCTGGCTGAGGTTAAACCACGACAATGACCCTATAGCATAAATATGCATATCTTGCACAATAAAGTGTGCAACAATCGTAACCGTATCAGTATGTTGTGCCATGGCAGCTGACTCCAGCTTTAGGGTCCTTCAGTCATGATCGCAACATTTCTTCAGTAGCCATCATGCCCAACGGAGATCATATAGTTTCTGCCTCGAGGGATAAAACTATCAAAATGTGGGAAGTCCAGACAGGGCACTGTGTGAAGACCTTCACGGGGCACAGAGAAAGGGTGCGCATGGTGCGGCCCAACCAGGACGGCACCTTGATCATCAGCTGCTCCAACAACCAGACCACGAGCATGTGGGTGGTGGCCACAAAGGAGTGCAAAGCTGAGCTCCAAGAGCACGAGAACATGGTAGAATGCATTTCCAGGGCTCCCAACAGCTCCTCCGCCACCATATCAGAAGTTACAGGATCAGAGATGGATTGAATCTTCTGTGTTGAATTGGATTTCGTGTCTGGAAAAACAGTTGTGATTTAGGCCACTGTGCGGCAGACAGATTTGTGGATCCCGAGTTCCCAAGACTTCAGCTTTTGAGAAGAAGCCAACTACACTGCCACAGAGAAGGAAATCTTGGCCACCTATGAAGGAGTCTACCCTGCCTCAGAAGTAAGAGGCACAGAGGCACAACCCTTCCTGACACCCCGACTACCGGCGCTAGGTTGGA
>NW_008656690.1:0-1372 GCF_000695815.1 Acanthisitta chloris | reverse complement strand
ACTGTGTCCCCCTCCCCCCATGGTTTTGGAATGTCCCCAAGCTGCCCTTCCACCCCTTCCCAGGACTGGGGTGTCCCCAAGCTGTCCCATGTCCCTCCCAAGGTATTGGGATTGTCCCATGTCCCTCCTAACGTATTGTGATGTCTCCAATCTCGTCCCTGTCCCCGCCATGGTATTGAGGTGTCCCCAAACTGTCCCTGCTCATGATATTTGGGTGTCCCTGTGCTGTCCCTGTCTCTCCCCCTGCCAGTATTGGGGTGTCCCCAAGCTCTCCCATGTCCCTCTCCCAGTGTTGGGGTGTCCTCAAGCTTTCTCACCCCCCCATCAGATTAGGATGTCCCCAAGCTGTCACCTATCTCCCACTCCCCCTGGTGTTGGGGTGTCCCCAAACTGTCCCCTGCCCTCACCTCGGTACTGGGGTGTCCCCAGGTTGTCCCTGTCCTCCCTCTTGGTGTTTCCCCAAGCTGTGCATCCCTCCTTCCCAATATGGGGGTGTCCCCAAGCTGCATGTGTCCCCCCATGGTATTGGGGTGTCCCCAAGCTCTCTCTGTCCCCCCCCATGGTACTGGGGTGTCCCCAATACATTCTTGGGGTGTCCCCAAGCTCTCTCCTGTCCCCCCCATGGTACTGGGGTTGTCCCCAAGCTGTGTGTCCCTCCCATGCATTCTTGGGGTGTCCCCAAGCTCTCTCCTGTCCTCCCCATGGTATTGGGGTGTCCCCAATGCATTCTTGGGGTGTCCCCAGGCTGTCTCTGTCCCCCCCCCATGGTACTGGGGTGTCCCCAAGCTCTGTGTCCCCAATGCATTCTTGGGGCGTCCCCAAGCTCTCTCCTGACCCCCACATGGTCCAGGGCGTCTCCTGTCCCCCCCATGGTACTGGGGGGTCCTCAAGCTCTGTGTCCCCCCTATGCACTCCTGGGGTGCTCCCAGGCTGTCCCTGTCCCCCCCCATGGTACTGGGGTGTCCCCAAGCTGTGCATCCCTCCCCTCCCAATACTGGGGTGTCCCCAAGCTCTCTCCTGTCCCCCCCATGATACTGGGGTGTCCCCAATGCACTCTTGGGGTGTCCCCAGACTGTCCCTGTCCCCACACCCCCGTGGCTCACCCTGCAGTTCCCCAGCTCCTCGGCGATGAGGATGATGGTCCCACACTTCTTCCCGGGAATGCCCCTGCCAGGAGGGATGTGAGAAGGGACACACACACGCATGGGGTGACCCAAGAGTGTCCCCTCCCCTCCATTGGCACTCCAAAACTCACCCATTGGAGGTGGCTGGAGAGGGTTTCCTGCCCCGAGGATGTGTGGGGGCTGTCCCCATCCTGCGGGGGGCACAGCTCAGGGGACACGAGGGGATGTCCCTCCCAGAAAAAGGAACA
>NW_008656689.1:20878-21923 GCF_000695815.1 Acanthisitta chloris | reverse complement strand
CGCTGTTTGTGTGCCGAGATTAAAGCAGCAGGAAAATGCAAATGATCTTTAAACGAGCTGTTAAGTGGTCAACCGCAGGATTTAGGGGAATAATCGCCGGAATAGTTTGTACTGAAATACCTGGAAAATGAGGGCGAGAACTCTCCTGTCATAGGCTCCGGGAGAGGAGGATGTGTCTTGTTTATGACTGTGTTGAATGAAAAGGAGTGGGAAGGGACGTGGGAATGGGGAGGGAAGGGAAAATGGGAATGGGGGAGAAAGGGAAATTGGGAAAGCGTGAAAGGAGAGGGTCCAGGGCAAGAGCTCTGGTGGCCCACAGGGACCCTATGGAAAAGGAGACCCCGGGATAGAGAGGGACATGGTGGAGCTGGAGAGGCTCCAACCTGCTGATGGGAACCTTCCCATCCTGCTGATCCCATTGGGATGGCCCTGGGTATGGCATGGGGGCTGGAGCAGCAGCAGCTCTTCCCGAGGCCAGGGGTGTTCCCAGCTGTTTGCCACCGTGTCCGGCTGTCGCTGCTCCAGGGCTTCGAGCTCCAGCACAGCGAGCTGAGCAGTGCCAGCCCTTTAGCTCCCCATCTCCCTGCCGGGAGGAGGTGTTGGCAAGAGCTGCTCTCTCCCCATCCCACTCACCCGGGGCTGAGCTGTGGAAGGTGTTTCCTACTCGGGAAGGGAAAGGAGCAGTTGCCTGACCCAGTGAAAAGGGACTCCAATCCCACACTGGGACAGAAACGGTGCAGAACACCCCAAAGAGCAGCTGTGACCCCTACACCGCAGCACCTGGAGGTCCCTGCATGGGGAACTGGTTCCAGCACAGAGGGATATGCTTTTCCCTGGGTTTGGGAAGCAGGGAACCCCCCGGGTGGAGAGGGCTCCCTTCAGAGCCGAGTTTCGCCAACCAGGAACTCGTGTGTATCTTGGATTCCAATGCAGTGCGGCTGGGGCCATGTGCAAGATGTAATTTAAGCTCCAGTTCAGGGTCCAAATGTTCTCCAAGTGCAGAGGGTTTGGCAGGGAGGTGCTGGTTTGGTCCCAGCTTTCATGG
>NW_008656689.1:11735-20836 GCF_000695815.1 Acanthisitta chloris | reverse complement strand
AGAAAAAAAACTCCAAGAACTCTCGACAGTTCTTCCAAAAGTGGAAAGAACCAAAACACATTTTGGCTTCCTCAGCTCGGAACTGAGGTTGTTTCTCTCTAGATCTGGAAGAGACTTTCCAACAAGCTTTTTCAATTTAGCTTTTTATTAAAATAAAGCCTTGCTCTGGCACAAGCTACACAGAGCTGCCTCCTGCCTCCTTCCCCTGCCTCTTCCCTCCTTCCCCTGCCTCCTGCCTCCTTCCCCTGTCTCCTACCTCTTGACTCCTTCCCCTGCCTCCTGCCTCCTGCCCCCTCCGTGCCCGGCCCCGCTCCTGCTGGTGCTGCTGGAATCCCAACAAACATTCCTTGCCCTGCTCCGGAGCCCTCGGGGGATGCCTGGCCGGGAAGCACAGCGAGAGATTCCCTGTGCACATATTTAAATCACCTACTGTTGTGCTAACTTTCTGGCCTTGTATATGGTTTAATTATTCCCATGTTTGTGGCTCAGTGCAGCTTACAGGATTTTTCCCCCTCCAACGTGGCTTTTCCTGACAATTAGCCGTGCTGACTGCAAAGTGCAGATGAGGAGATGAAGATGGAGCTGAATTCAGCCCCAAAACCCAAACGTCCCTCCTCACTGCAGTGTCCATGGCCAGCCCTGGCTCAGTGCTGGGACCAGTATGAGCTCAGCACCAGGACCAGCTCTGGCTCAGCAATGGGCTCAGCATCGGCTCAGCAATGGAACCAGCCCTGGCTCAGCACTGGGACCAGAACCAGCACAGGTTCAGCCCTGTCCTAAGGCAGCACTCAGCCTAGAACTGGGACCAGCCCTGGCTCAGCACTGGGACCGGCTCTGGCTGAGCCCTGACCTAACTCATTGCTTGGCTGCATTGCTGCCTACAGGAGAGGAGCAAACCAGCACCCTTCACTGTGCCTTTTTGGGGTGTGATGGGAGCAGGAGGGTCCTGAGCTCAGCCAGCACCAGTGAGGTTCATGCACACAAGCAATGCCAAATATCCTCAGCCTCACCCTGTCCAGCCCCAGTCTGGAGCAGGATAGACCCTCTGTGACCCCCCAGCTGAGCCCCACTCCCCAGGCTGGGCTGTCAGCCCTGGGTGGTTGGCTGTGGTACAGCTCAGTGGCAGCAGGAGCACACCCAGCATACCAGGCTGGGGGTGGCCCTGGGCACATCCCATGGCTCATGTGTGGGTTTGATTTTCCTCACCACCCATGAAGCAAGAGCAGGAGGGGAAGCCCAGACCCTCCAGCTGCCCTGCCATGTGTCACTCTGACCCGTCCTGTACCCTTCTCCTGTCTGGCTGGAAACTCTCAGGGCAGATGTGTGCGGGAAGGTCCTTCCCAGGGCAGAGGTGTGGGCAGGATGCAGTCCTGACCCCCTGTACCCCCAGCCAGGGCTTCCAACCCCACTGAGGTGCTATCCTCTACTATTGCTCCTCAGGAAACTGGTGTCATAGTGATGGGGCATGGGGGAATGACTTCCCACTGCCAAAGGGCAGGGCTAGATGGAATATTGGGAATAATCCTTCCCCATGAGGGTGGTGAGACACTGACACAGGTTGCCCAGAGCAGCTGTAGCTGCTCCATCCCTGGGAGTGTTCCAGGCCAGGCTGGATGGGGCTTGGAGCAACCTGGGCTGGTGAAAGGTGTCCCTGCCCATGGCAGGGGGTGGGATGAGATGACCTTTACAATCCCTTCCATCCCAACCCCTCCATGATTCCATGACCAGCCCTGGCACAGCACAACCTGCAGCTCCTCCCTCCCTCCCTCCCATCCCTGGGAGACATGGGGAGCAGAAACCTGGAAGCAAAGCTCTGCCCCCAAAGTTTTCAAGGCAACACTTTCATCTAGCAAATAACTCCTTATTCATTTGCATGAGGGTTAAACTCCTGAGCTGTGTCTGCTTCAAAGCACTGCACAGAGCAGACAGCGAGGTGGAACTGCATCCTCAGAGCAGCTTGGAACCAAACCAGTCTGCCCTGTTTGCAAACACCAGGAGGATCTGAGCTGCTTATTTCAAGCTTTAAAAAACAACTGACTTCCTTGAAGTCATTAAAGCCTAACCTTTAAACTCCAGGAGTCTAATGGTTCAAGCCAAGCATAATGTTGAGGCACATCTGTGATAAATCTGCTTTTAATCTGCACAAAGTGCTTTTCAGAGATGCCAAGTGAACGTATGAGGTGTTAGCTGAACACACTGAGTGCTAGTAAAATCCCCTCGATTGTAATCTATTACCTTTTACACAAAGCAGCATTTAGTTTTATTAACTATTGAAACACACTGCAAACTGCTAAAAAGACCCTGTGTAAATCTCGAAGATTCATGCTCTTTGATTTTATTGAGGCCTAATTCCTTGCAAAAGAAGCAGGAGAGTAGTTGGGCCAATGACTTAATCGTTTGGAGCTGATTAACAGCAACCTCCCACCTCATTCCAGGGAAGCGCTGCATAATGAGGGGCCAGAGCAGTGCAGGGATGGGGGAAGCACTGAGGGAGCTGGGACAGGGCCCTGACACCCCATTTCACACCCCCTCAGCTGCTCTCTGCAGGGTGCAGGGGCTCAGGTGCAGCTTTACAAATGGCTATTTAAAGTTGGGATGTCTCTGGCTGCAGGTGTGTGCTGGGAAAGGGTCATTGAATCCTGGAATGGTGTAGGCTGGAAGAGACATTTAAGCCCATCCAATTCCACCCCTGCCACTTCCAGGGATGGAACAGCCACAGCTGCTCTGGGCAACCTGTGCCAGTGCCTCAGCACCTCCCAGGGAACGATTCCTTCCCAATATCCCACCCAAATCCACCCTTTTCCAGTTTGAAGCCATTCCCTGTGTCCTATCCCTCCAGGCCCTTGTCCCACATCTCTCTCCAGCTCTTCTGGAGCCCCTTTATGCACTGGAAGGATCTCTCCGGTGCAGAGTGTGTGCATAGCATCCCCCCAGACCCAGAGCCAGAGCCAGGACGCTGCTCCTCTAACCAGACACCACCAAGCAAAGCAGAACAAAGTTTCAGCAGGTTCTTTCTCTCCTCCAAGTGCTGCAGAGCCCATAAACAGCGATAAACCGCGAGCAGAACGTTCTCCCCCCCGCGCTGTCTCGCCGCTCTGCGGAGTTTGTTTGTTGCCCTAGGAGACACTCTGACAAGCATCACAAGCTTTGAAAGTCAATTGCTCACTGGAGTTGAAAATGTGTTTTCAGGTATGTGGCTGATAGGTCCTCCTGGAGCAGGATGTGGCTGGAATGCCAAGCGAGGGCTGGTCCATGCAGCCCCCGGGGCACAGGGGAGGGAGATTGTTCAGCTCCGAAGGTGGTGAGAAGATGCTGCTGCGTCTCGGAATGACCACGGGATCCGAAGTTGAAATCCTTGTTTGCTGAGGTGAGAAAGGTGGAACAATTTATGTTTAAAAATTCGATAATCTTTTTGCTCCTGGGGGAATGGTTTGTGATGGAAATGGAGCAGAGAAGCACTGAATGGCTGAGGTTGGAAGCACATTAAATCTAGTCCAACTGTGTCATGAGCTGGGATATCTTCCACTAGCCCAGGTTGCTCCAAACCTCATCCAACCTGGACTTAGAATGGAATCATTAAGTTGGAAGAGACTCTTAAGAGCATCAAGTCCAAAACCAGACTTGAACACTTCCAAGGATGGAGCAGCCACAGCTTCTCTGGATAACTTGTTCCGCCAGCAAAGTCTGAGCATGTTGGACACAGTGGTTGGAAGTCATGCCAGGAAAATGATCCAGCTTCCCTGGGGATGGTGTTGGACCTTCTTGCCCTGCCCTAATGCCACCCCGGGCTCTGCCTGAGAGTCAGCACTGGGAGTGTGGTGTCCAGAGGTGTTGTGGTGCTTGAAGGAGACACCTGAATGAGCTCCATCACCTCTCGAGGGGATGACACTGATGAGCTCCATCACCTCTAGAGGGGACACTGCACTGATGAGCTCCATCACCTCTCGAGGGGATGACACTGATGAGCTCCATCACCTCTAGAGGGGATGACACTCTGATGAGCTCCATCACCTCTCGAGGGGATGACACTGATGAGTTCCCTCACCTCTAGAGGAGATGCAACTCTGTGCTCCAGAGCTGTTGTGGTACTTGGAGGAGATACCTGGCTGAGCTCCATCAGCCCTTGAGGGGATGACACCTTGTGCTCCAGGCACTTGGATTAACTAGCTCCAATCCTCAAGACTTCTCTGTGTCTCTCTGTGAAGTTTGCAGTGCAGAGCTTGGATCACCATTCTCCTTCTGCAGCTCTGTCAGTGCTGAGAGCAGATCCTGGAGCTGCATCCAGGAGCCTGTGCTGGGTGGGGGGAGGAATCTTGCAGCAAAGCAGCTCTGAGTGTTTGATGTGGGTTAAATTAACCTGGATTGCTGTCTAATGTTTTAAAAAGCCCCTTTTTCTAACATGCAGGAATAATGTAGGAGAACTAATGTTCCCTCATGAAATGCCTTTCGAAGTGATGATAAAAGTGCACTTTAATCTGCTGTGAGTAGTCTCCAGGAGGGAGGGAGAGACAGCACAGGACAGGTGGGATCGTGGAATAAATACAATCATTAATGAGAGGGAACAATTTGCATCTTCTGCCTTTGCCACAGCACCTGCTTGGCTTGGTTTGTTGTTTTTTTTTCCAGGCAGCTTCATTTAGTTCCCTGAAGGGTCAAGGGAATGCAGGGATTCAGGATTTGGGCCTTAGGAAGTTCTGCTTGGAAATGCCAGGGAAGCAGCACATGGGAACTAAGTGCTCCAGTCAGTTTTCCCGATGGAATGAAGCACCTTTATTGCCTTAAATGAGAGCTGCAGCCTAATGAGGGCCCAATGCAAATCCTCATCAACATCCCCGGGGGAAGGGCTGCTTCCCACTGCAGTGGGCAGGGAGGTGCTCCTGGAACCAGGCACAGGGAACAGTCCCAGCCTGGTCCTTCCCTGCCTGGAGCCACAATCCTGCAGCAGGGAGCCCAGTCCTGTGGGAACAGATTGCTAAGGGGTGCCAGGAGTGGGGCAGGATGCTTTGGGTGCTGGTTACCCCCAGTCCCACATGGCAGGCAGCTCCATGGGGCAGCAGCAGAATCCCTGGCTGGGGGCAAATCCTGTGTCCTCATCACAGCTTCCCACAGAGCTGTCACCAGCCAGGATGGCTCACACATCACCCTAAGGATAGTCACTGCTACTGACACTGCCAGCATGCTGTGTCTGCACTGGAGTCACTCCCAAACATCTTCATCACCCCGAAATATCAACATCACCCCGAAATATCAGCATCACCCCCAAACACCTTCATCATCTCTAAGTATCAGCATCACCCCTAAATACCAGCATCTCCCCAAAGCTCATCATGACCCCCAAAGCCCAGAATCACTGAACTGCTGTGGGACCAGGAGTGGAGGTGGCCGTGGAGCTGCCCCCAGTCTCAACACTGCCTGTGTTCCCACTTCCCTGTGCCACTCCTCTCGGATTCCCCCCTCACACACACAGTTTGCAGAGCGTGTGGTTCCCAAATCAGGTGTGGGCTGAGCACTCCCCTTTGCCACATGTTCTCTTGCATCATTAAGACATCAAACAGGCATCCAAGGGAGCTGCAGTTGGCATCCTTCTCCCTGGTGCAGGGTGCTGAGCTGAGAGCTGAGGGCAGGATGAATCAAGGGGAACTCCTTCCCACATCCTGACTACACCAGCAGTGAGCCCAGAGATCCCCACAGTGCTCTGTGCCTGGCTGGGAGCTCCCCTGGGTAATGAGCACCATTTATATGCCAACATCATTACCTGATTCATGGCTGTGACACACATTGGGTTATTAAGACTCTATTACCTGACTATCCATCCATGAATCCACCAGAGACTCCTGAGCATGGGATGAAGCCCAATACCTGCATTTTCCAGGATGGGGAGTGATGTTTCCTCCCTTCCATGCCTGCATGAGCTTTCCCAGCTGTTATTTCCCTTGTGGTGGCAGCCAGAGGACATTTGCATGGGGCTGCAGCCTCCAACACGTGCATGGGTGCCCCTTTCCATGGGCAGAGATGGTTTAAGGGGAACAGGAGGATGGAAAGAGACATAGCTGGTCCTGTGGGTCTGTCAGGAGAGGGGGGAAGGGTCAGGAGATGAGACACAGACAGGTATCAGCAAGGTGAGAGGATGGAGATTGGTGTTTGCTTCCCCACCAGGACACAGAGAGGACAAGGAGGGACCAGGATGGTGATGGGACCTTTTAGAGGCCACAGGGGTGAGAATCCCTGCACGGACGGTCCCACTGAGGGTCCCACTTCTGTCCTTGAGCTGCCACCAGGCAATGGGGCCTCCCAGCAGGACAGATATGGGACATGGAATGGGGCTGGATTCAGAATGGAGGGACATGGAGGGCTCCCAGGTCCCAGGTAGTGGTACCAGACAGGGTTTCCAGGTCCTGGATGGGGTCTCAGTTCCCAGGTGGGGGTCCCAAGGCCCAGGCAGGGGTCCCACGTCTCAGGTAAGGGGTTCCAGGTCGTGGACAGTGTTCCAGTCAGGGGTCCCAGGTCCTGGGCAGAGGTCCCAGGTCCCAGACAGGGATCCCAGCTCCTGAGTAGGAGTCCCAGTGTGTCTTTCCCAGTGCAGAGGAGACCACAAGCAGCATCAAACCAGCACAGAGGCAGGTCCAGCCTGGCCCCAAGCGAGCCAGCAGCGTCGGCTGATGCTCACTAAATGTTTCCTTAACTCCCCGGGTTCTAAAAAGCAGGAGAAAAAGTGAACAATAAAAAAGGCGAGTTTTCCTTGGCGATGCTGCCGGGAAGTGCTGACAAAGCTGCTCCTGACAAAGCCCAGCGGGAGGGGGGAGCTGTCTCTTTGCTCTGCCTGTCTCCCGCTGAACAAGGATCACTTTTAATGGGCTGAATACATACAACATACAGCTGACAACAAAGATGTTCGACTAACCTAACACGAGAGTGAAACAGCAACAGCACACAGTGAGTAATTAGAATCTAATTAATTTGCATTTCACAAGAGAGGCAGCGATGGCAGAGGGAGAAAAATATTCCCTAAGATTAAAGGGCTGCTGAGGCAGAGTGAGGAGGGAGTGGGAACACTCCCACGGCCAGAGCTGGGCGGGATGGGCAGGATTAAACGGGAGCAGGTGGGGTGATGACAGGTCTGGGAGCTGCAGCCAACAAAGGTGTCTGTGGGGCAGCAAAATGAGGCTGGAAATAGCCAAACAGCAACTTTTGCTGTTGAACAGCTTCCCTGACTTTGCAGGAGCCTTCCCCCTGCTGCTCCTCCGCGCTGCCAGAGGAAATGAAGGGAAGCAGAAGAAAAAAGGGATGGTTGGGGAGAGGCTCCAGGCCAGGAGCTGCGAGGAAAAGGTGGCACAGAGCTCGGCCCAGAGTTCGGCCCAGCCTCGGCCCCTGCCTGGGCAGCTCCTGGCCACAATTAGTGCTTGCAGTGTGATAATCTCTATGTTCAACAACGATTTGCTAAGGCTGTGCCCCCGGGAGGAGAGTGGAGCCGTCCCGGGACAGCACAGCAGCCAGGGAACACTGACAGCTCCTTTCCATGCCGGTGACACCAGGCAGGAGATTGTGCTGTCAGAGAGGCTGGAGCAGCCCCCCGAGCCTCAGGAAGGGAAAACAACCCTCACTCCCTGGAGAGCTTTGTGATTAGCACCCCTGCCTGCATCCCTGCCTGCATCCCTGCCTGTATCCCTGCCTGCATCCCTGCCTGTATCTCTGCCTGTATCCCTCCCTGCGTCCCTGTCTGCATCCCTGCCTGCCTACCCTATGGCTCAGCTCCCTCCTGGAGAAGCACAGAGGGAAATTTGGATGATTAAGTTCCTTGGGCAGACAGGAACTGGATGAGGGGTTGGAGATGAAGGTCTGTTGAGTCCCCATATATGAAGTTTCTTTGAATTTCATAGGATCATGGAATGGTTTGAGTTGGAAGGAGCCTAAAGTTCATCTCATTCCACCTAGGGATGCCTTCTACCAGCCCAGGTTGCTCCAAGCCCCATCCAGCCTGGCCTGGAACACTCTCAGGGATGGAGCAGCCACAGCTGCTCTGAGAATTCCCTCTCAGCCCCTCAGCACCTCACAGGGAACAATTCCTTCTGTATATCCCATTCAAATGTCCCTTTTCCCATTTTGAAGCCATTCCTTCTTGTCCTGTCCCTCCAGGCCTTGTCCCAAGTCCCTCTGCAGCTCTTTTGGTGCCCCTTTAGGCACTGGAAGGGGCTCTGAGGTCTCTCCAGAGCCTTCTCTTCTCCAGGCTGAACACCCCCAGGTCTCTCACACCTTGGGGATTTTGAGAAAGGAGCAGGTGTTCTCCTAGTATTCCCGAGTATGGCCAGGAGTATCCATCCCAGGCAGGGAGGAGTGAGCAGCATCCCCACATCCTTCCACCCTAGCACTGCTGCTTTCAAACCCCTTTCCTGGGGTCTGCCTGTCCCTGCCCTTCACTGTTGCTTTCACAAGCCCCGGGTTCCATGCTGCGGAGGAACATCTGGCACATCTGCACATGGCACAGCTGCTGAAACATGGCTGGATGCTGCTCCCCGTGCCTGGAACCAGGGAGGTGCTAAACCAAACCCAAATGCAAACCCAAATCAGATGCAAACCGAATGCAAATGTGAAGCCTTGTGCAGACAACCAGGGCTGGGGCAGCTGGGGGACGTGGGCAGAGAGAAGAGAGGGTCCCCAGCACAGGCCTTCCCCCAGAACAGTGGTGCTGAGCCCCGAGGAAGCAGCTGGAGAGGAGAGGATGCAGGATGCAAATGGGGGGAATCACCTTTGGGGTAGGTTGTTCCGCAGTCCCAGCGCTGAGTTGGCAGCCTGGGATGGAGGGGAAGCCCCAAGAAGGGAGAGGACAGGTTTGGGGAGTAGGTCCCCGAGCCTAGCCAGGGGTTTGCTTCCCACAGACCAGGGATCCAACTCCCAGACTCCTCCTGCCCTGTTCCTGCATGGAGAACAAGCTCCAAGGTTCCCTTCCCTTCCCTTCCCTTCCCTTCCCTTCCCTTCCCGCCCCACTGCAGCCCCCTCAGTTCGGGGCGGAACTGGGCCGTGCTGGGAGTTGCTCAACTGGAAATCCCGTGCTTCCTCCCGCAGCCCTTCAAAACCCGCGCGGCGCTGCCGGCAGCGCTCGAACT
>NW_008656689.1:8183-11669 GCF_000695815.1 Acanthisitta chloris | reverse complement strand
AAGCCCCAAGAAGGGAGAGGACAGGTTTGGGGAGTAGGTCCCCGAGCCTAGCCAGGGGTTTGCTTCCCACAGACCAGGGATCCAACTCCCAGACTCCTCCTGCCCTGTTCCTGCATGGAGAACAAGCTCCAAGGTTCCCTTCCCTTCCCTTCCCTTCCTTGCCCTGCAACTTGTGTTTGCAGCAGCAAATGAGCTTTGTAAACACGCCGAGGGGGGATTTGTTTCTCTTGAAAGCAAAGGAACTAAAGAGCACATCAGAGGGAAGGCATTTAACTCAGTCGGCTCCTTCCCTTTGGTGGCAATCAAAGGGAGAATGATTTGAACAGTTTTTTTCCAGTCAAAGCCACCACAGTGGTGCAAAATGTGCTGCAAACGTTTCTTGAGTCACATCAGCTCCCACAGAGATTTTGGGGACTGGAGAGAGTGGATAAGGCTCCCAAAGTTATTGCCATTCCCACATCCCAAAGGAATTGCAGGCAGCACATCTGGCTTAGCTCTGGGGATGCACATCCCCTGCACAGGGTCCCTTTGGGAGGGATGCTGAGCCCAGGGACGTCCCAACAGCCAGAGGAGCATCACCATCACCACAGCTCTGCCCATTTTTGGGGCTTCATCCTTTCTCTCTTCCTCAGGCAAAAAAAAAATCAAATCCAAGCCAAACCCCTCCCACTGAGGCCAAAGCACACAAACACACACTCTGCTCTCTCTGAAGTCCTTGGGCACTGAGCCACAGGGATCTGGCCCATAATTTGTAGTGTGAGCACTATAGCAGCCTCACCACAATGTGCTTGAGGTTGTGAGTCATGGAACCACTGAAACCATGTAAGCTGGGCCTGGGTAACTCCCAGGCTGGGAAGGGAACACACAGGCACTTAGGCTTAGGAGGGAACTCTTCCCTCTGGAGACTCAGCAGCTGATGGGAGCACTGGCAGGGCAAAGCCAGTGGCCAGCACAGAGCCTCCTGCCCTGGGGGATGTCCAGTGTCCCTTGCCCCAGGAGCAGCAGAGGGGCTGCCCTCCTTTCCCAGCCCCTGCAAGCAGTAAATGCATCTCTTCCCTGGGGAAAAAAAAAAGGGAAATACATCTCTTGGAAGCACTGCATTCCAAAGAAAGTGTGGATGATGCACCTGGGGACATGATTTAATATGAACAATGAACACAGCAGTGCTGGGTTAATGGCTGGACTCGATGATCTCAGAGGGCTTTTCCAGCCTTCATTATCCCATGATTTGGCAGGGGAGAGGTCTGGGCTTGGTGTGGGCTTGCAGTGGTGCTTTGCAGTGGCTCCTGCCCGGGGAAGGTGGTGAGGGGACAGAGATGAGCCATGCAAACCCTGGGGTGGGCACAGCCCCAGGCCGTGTGTCCTGGGCACAGGTGAGTGGCTCAGGCATCACCTGCAGCATGTGCCATGCTCAAATCCTGCTCTCCAGAAGGCTGTGAGAGCTGGAAGCTGGAAAACATGCTAGAAAAATCCCAGTGCCAGTCCTGGCCCAGTTACAGCCCTGACCTTCGAGGGCATTTGCACCCAAACCAAAGGAGGTGAACCGTTGACTCCTGGCTCTCCTGTCAGCATGAGCCTGGCTGGAATTCATCTCTTCTATTGGAATATGGGGACAGGGATGAGCCATGGCCTGGGCAGTGTGTCCTGGGAGCAGTGAGTGGCTCAGGCATCACCTGCAGCATGTGCCATGCTCAAATCCAGTTCTCCAGAAGGTAGTGAGATATGGAAACTGGAAAACATCCCGGAGAAATCCCAGTCCCTTCGGAGGCATTTGCGTCCAAATCAAAGGAGATGAGTGATTGATTCCTGGCTCTCTTGACAGCACGAGCCCGAGTGGAACCCGTCCCTTCCCCTGGGATACATGGCTGCTATTATCCATTGTTCCCACCTCACTTGTCACCATTCCACTCCGGAGTAATCAGGGCTGGGAACTCGGAGAAGTTCCCAACTCAGCGTTGCGATTCGCCTGCAGATTTGTCACTTGAGTAAAGCCCCAAATTAGAGCCGTTTAGGAAGCAGGAGCTGCTGTTCCCACCTGCAGGAGCTCCCGCCGGGATTAGGGATTCACGGCGGTAATTATGCTAATGGGGATGTGCAGCCGGAGAACTGGCAGGAGGAGTTGTGCTGAAATGGCTATTTATAGTGCAGAGGGGAAGAAAAAAAGCTCAGCATCTCCAGGCAAACAGATGGGCTCGGTGGCAGGCGGAGTCTGGGGGAGAGGAACGGGAAAGAGGGAAAGCAATGGGAATCAGGCAAACCCTGGGATCGCTGCCTGCTCAGCTGCTCCCAGGGCTGGCACTGGGAGCTCACAGGGTGAGGTTTTGGGGGTAGGCACCTTGGTGCTGGCACCTCCTCCAGGGCTGCCCCAAGCTCAGGGTACCAATCAGCCTCGTTCTGCCCCAAAAGCAGCCCCTGGCAGGTGGGAAGGCAGCGGGAAGGAGGGAGCTCATGGGAAGTTTGTGGAGAGGACACTGCGATGTTCCAGTGCTCCAGGGCACCCTGAATGGATGCACATCTCTAATCATCCCCTGTACAAGGGGAGATGAGGGAAGGCTCATCAGCCCTTGAGATTCCCTGGAGCTCACAGGGAGGATGTTGGGACGTCCTGTAGCTCCAGGGCAGTCTGAACCCACAGACGCCTTCGTGACTCCCGCACAAGGGGACGTGGCAGCCTGAGGGGAGGGTCACCAGCCCTTGGGCTTCCCTGGAGCTCATGGAAAGGATGTTGGGTTTCCCTGGAGCTCCTGAATCCCCAAGCACATCAGTCACCCCTGCATAAGGGGAGAAGACAGCCTAAGAAGAAGGTCACCAGCCCTTGGGCTGCCCCATGACCCCCATGCTGAGCACCCTTGAGCTCCAGCAGACTCCCCTCATGCCAGGCAATGCCTCCATCCCATGGGAAAGCCAGAGGAGCCATCCAGGGGTTGGCAGTGCCCTGCTGTGGTACAGACACCCCCAGCCCCAGGCCTGGCCCAGGCAATCCTGGTTTGAGCTCCCAGCAGGATGCAAGGCTTAAACTGGGAGCTGTGTGCTGAATTCCATGGGCGCCAGTCAGCGCTGGGAGGTGTTTGGAGCAGACAGATTGATCCCAACACTCCGAGCTCTGCAGCCCCAGCGCAGTCTTTTGTAGCAGGCGAGGAGGGAATAAATCACTGCTCCCTTCCCCCTCCCACCGGGCGGAAATTTCTCCCAGACATCTTTCAAACAGGATCACAGAGACTTTTATTTACCATGGAAGCAAAACAAAAGGCCCAAAGCCCCAGGGGATTGTGGTGCCCGTGAGTGACAGCGCAGCCCGGAGCTCTGCGGGGGGAGGGAGCTGCGGGAGCATCCCTCACAGGCACTGTGAAAACACACCCCCTGCACACAGCACCCTGCAGTGGTTGAGTGGGAAGGGACCTAAAGTTCATCAGCTCACCTTATTCCACCCCCTGCCATGGGCAGGGACACCTTCCACTAGTCCAGGCTGCTCCCCTGCCCCACCCA
>NW_008656689.1:406-8151 GCF_000695815.1 Acanthisitta chloris | reverse complement strand
CCCCAGCCCAGGCTGAACACCCCCAGGCTCTCCCAGCCTGGCTCCAGGGCAGACCTGCTCCAGCATCATGGAATGGTTTGGGTGGGAAGAGACCTTACAGATGATCCATTTTCACCCCCTGCCATGGGCAAGGACACCTTTCACTCGCCCAGGTAGCTCCAAGCCCCATCCACCCGGGCCTGGCACACTCCAGGGATGGAGCAGCCACTGCAGAGTCTCTAATACAGCTCTCCCAGCCTGGCTCCAGGGCAGACCTGCTCCAGCATCATGGAATGGTTTGGGTGGGAAGAGACCTTACAGATGATCCATTTTCACCCCCTGCCATGGGCAAGGACACCTTTCACTCGCCCAGGTAGCTCCAAGCCCCATCCACCCGGGCCTGGCACACTCCAGGGATGGAGCAGCCACTGCAGAGTCTCTAATACACCTGAAAAAACCTGCTTTTTATCCATTATTCCTAATAACAGAAGCTGCCCTGGCCCTGCAGCCTGGCCCAGCTCGCTCCTCCCCACTCAGCACTCCAACATGCCATTAGGAAAACAAAAGTGCTTTTACCACTTTCTGCTGCCCTTTCATTTTTGGAAGCCACACATGCAATCACAGGCACAAGGCCCCAGCAATTAGGGAGAAAAGGACTTTTCTTCTCCAGGCCTAATTACCCATCCTGGAATTGACATAATTATTATCTTTCACTTCTCTAATGATATTTATTGAACACCACAAATCCTCATTGGCACTGAAGCTGCTTGGGGAGCTCAGCAATCTGCCAGGCCTTGTAGGGGCTGGGCTGGAGGAGGGATCAATATGAATTAGATAAGAAAGAAATCCTTCCCTGTGAGGTGCTGAGGCACTGGCACAGGTTGCCGAGAGCGGCTGTGGCTGCTCCATCCCTGGGAGTGTTCCAGGCCAGGTTGGATGGGGCTTGGAGCAACCTCCTGCCCGTGGCAGGGGTGAGATGGGATGAGCCCTACAGTTTCTTCCAACTCAAACCAGTCTGAGATTCGATGATTCCATGGAGTTGGAGGTAGGGATGGCTCCAGGTTAGGTTTCTCAGCAGACAGTCCCTGTGGGAAGCAGCTCCAAGGGATTAAAACAAAACACTGAGCTCCAGGGAGACCTCAACCCCTTCCAGTGCCTAAAGGGGCTCCAAGAGAGCTGCAGAGGGACTTGGAACAAGGGATGGAGGGACAGGACACAGAGGAATGGTTTCAAACTGGGAAAAGGGACATTTGAAAGGGATATACAGAAGGAATTGTTCCCTGTGAGGGTGGTAAGGGACTGGGATGGAATTCTCAGAGCAGCTGTGACTGCTTCATCCCTGGGAGTGTTCCAGGCCAGGTTGGATGGGGCATGGAGCAGCCTGGGCTGGTGGAAGGTGACCCTGCCCATGGCAGAGGTGGCACGGGATGGGCTTTAGGGTCTTTCCAACCCAAATCATTCCATGATATTATGATTTTATCATCTTTTGCAGAGGCCTCATGCCTGGAGAGGAGCTCCAAATACAGGAAGAGAGGGACTTCCAGCATGGATCTTTCCTGGGAACCACAGAGAGCTCTGTACCCTCCCAATTCCTGGGACCAGCCCCTGCTCCACACACCATGGAGAATGGGAATCATCCCCCCCAAACTAAACCCTTCTGAAGTTCCACCAGCAGCTCCTTGGGGACTTCCCCATGCAGACATCAAACCTGTCCTTCTCCTGTTGCCAAACCCTTTCCCAGCAGCCAAATCATCCCAAAATCTGTAACCTGATTTAGCATATTCCCATAAACTGGTAATCCATAATGAACAAGAGGCCGGGGAGAAGCCCTCAAGGTGTGGAGGGCAGGAGGGAGGGAGGAGAAGAGCTGGTCCTGTCTTTAAGCAAAGCATGAATATTCGTTTCAAAGAGGAGTTAAAAAGGAATATTCATTTTAATCTAATTTCAGCTGCCTGGAGGGTTCTGTGCCATGTGCACAGACAAGTAAGGCAGAATTCCTGCATGGAAATGTGCTCCTTGGCTCCTCTCTGCTTATCATCCCAAGCAGAAAGTGCTGCCAAGCTCTTCTTTTCCTAGTGGCTTGTCCTGGGAGAGGTGACTTGGAACATGAGGCACTCCAGCACCTCATCTCTGGAATACTTCTAGGCCAGGTTGGATGGGACTTAGAATCATCAAGGTTGGAGGAGACCTTTGAGATCATCAAGTCCAACCATTAACGTGCCACTCTCGGATTAACCATGCCCAGAGGTGGACTAAATGCCCTCTAAATCTCCCATCCAATCCAAACCATTCCAGGACTCTCTAACTCCCAGAGCTCCCCTTGGATGGCAGAGCACATCCAAGTATCCCAGAGAGCTTTCCAGGCTGTTTCCTGCATTTCAGAGATAAAACCTCCACAATGAAGCTCAGCAATCAGAGCAAAATCAGGAGCTTGCCCAGCACCAGGAGCTCTGGATCTGCTCTCCCAGCAAGGGTGGGATAAGAGAGAATGGCCTTTAGTTGGATAGGGAAAATTCTCTCCTGGAAAGGGTGGTCAGGCACTGGAACTGCCCAGGGCAGTGGTGGAGTCTCCATCCCTGGAGGGGTTTAACAGCTATGTGGATATGGCACTTGGGGACATGGTTAGTGGTGGCCTTGGCACTGCTGAGGGAATGGTTGGACTTGGTGGTTTTAGAGGCCTTTTCCAACCTAAATTGGTCTGTGTTTCCATGATGTAACTCCCCAGCTTCCCCCGATACTGGCTGGGAGTAACATCCCCATCCAGCTTGCCAGGAATTGGCTTCTGGCACCTCCAACCCAAACCATCATGAGGTCCTCAGGGTGAAAGGACCTGGGAATGGTCCCACAGTCTGAGTCTGAAGGCAGATGAAGACCTCACACCCACATATCCTGGTTTTCCCTTCCAGTTCTGGTAAATCTCCACGAAACTCAAGGCCTGAAGATATCCAACCACAATCAGAGCAGGAAACCAGGGACAAAGCAAACCCCACATCTCCCATATCCTTGGCTGCTGCTTCACCCTCTGAACCACCACCTTCTCCAGTCCCAGCATGCTGAGCCACATCCAGCAGCCAAAGGGCTCTCCCAGCCCTTGGAATTCACCACACCGGGATGCACTACCCTAACCACAGCTTTTTCTTGCATGATCTGCATTATTTATGGTCAGGAGCTCCTAATTGTCCCAGTTATCTGATAAGTGGATGGGGGAAAGGTGGGGCAGGGAATTCCTGGCACAGCTCAACTGTGCTGGTCATCAGATGCTGCTTCTGGAAAGGTTTCCCAGCAGGAGATGATAACAGGCTGAGCCTCAGCCCTCAGCCCTGGGGAGGCTCCAGGGGATTGGGAACACCCTGAAGTTCTTCGTAATGATAATTTCTAAGAGGGAGATCACAGAGATGCACTTTATCCATGAATCCAGTTATTCCATTAGCCTCTAATACCATGGAGAATTGAGTAAGTATGGGAAAAACTCAGCCTTAAGCTTTTCCTGAGCTTCTCTTTAGTCCTGACATTACTGCTCATGCCAGGATCATCCTCAGAGCATCCCAGCAGCTCCAGCACTGCTCCCGGGGCTATTGGTACTGAAAAGAGGTGAGTTTAGGTGGGATATTGGGAAGGAATTGTTCCCTGGGAGGCACTGGCACAGGTTGTCCAGAGCAGCTGTGGCTGCTCCATCCCTGGGAGTGTTCCAGGCCAGGTTGGATGGGGCTTGGGGCAACCTGGGCCAGTGGAAGGTGTCCCTGCCCATGGCAGGGAGTGGAAATGGATCATCTGCGAAGTCTCTTCCCACCCAAACCATTCCATGATGCCAGAGTACCATGGAACCAGGCTGGGAGAGCTGTGAGTGTTCACCCTGAGAAGTGAAGCTCCAGGGAGACCTCAGAGCCCCTTCCAGTGCCTAAAGGGGCTCCAAGAGAGCTGCAGAGGGACTTGGGCCAAGGGATGGAGGGAGACTGTCCCGGGAAGAGCTCTTCCCTCTGCCAGAGGACAGGGATAGGTGGGAGATTGGGAAGGAATTCCTCCCTGGGACGGTGGTGAAGGGCTGGGATGGAATTTCCAGAGCAGCTGTGGCTGCTCCATCCCTGGGAGTGTTCCAGGCCAGGCTGGATGGGGCTTGGAGTGGAAGGCATTTCTGGAAGGGAGTGGAATGAGATGTTGTTTCAGGTCACTTCCAAGCTAAGCCATTCCAGGATTCTCTGATTCTATTTTGAGGCCAAACTCCCATTTCCTGCTGGGCAGTGTTCTAGGGGGATGGGGGGCAGGAAAAGCACTGGGAGCAGCCACCACCACATGCCACATGTCCAGAAGGACATCACCACTGGGACACCAACTTAGGGGAAACCAGGGAGGGTCTGGCCCTTGGAAGATGCACTGGGCTGACCCTAGGATGAACACAGACCCTTTCAATCCCCATGGTGAGCACAGTCCAGCATCAGGCCAGGGGACACTTCCCACCAGTCCCTTTGGCACATGATGCCCTCATTGTATTTCAATCTGATTCATTTCATCTGGAGGCTAAAATTAGCAAATCAGCCTAATTCCCAGGAGCCTTGTTAAATCAATACAACACACAGCAAGCAGCAAAGGCACAACGCAGGGCTGAGCTAAAATTAGAAGGAGTCCCCCTGGGTGGGTTGATATCGGCTCTCCATTTCAGAACTGGCAGGCACTTCTTGCATAATTTATCAATTACAAACAATTTAATTCCCTCAGAATAATGAGGTGTAGGGCAGCTCTGGGGGAGTTCACTGGCACAGGAGGTGATGGTGCAGTGGGCTTGGGGGAGCACCTACCCAAAATCAGGCTGTCTCAGGGGCAGGGGAGGGCAAGGGACCCTGGAGGGGAGGGATTGGGTGGAGTGGGAAGGATGCAGAGGGATGGAAGGGATGAGGAGGGATGGGGAAGGATGGGGAGTTGTGGAAGGATTGGGTGGGATGAGAAGGATGCAGAGGGATGGAAGGGATGAGGAAGGATGGGAGGGATGGGGAGGGATTGGTTGGGATGGGAAGGATGAAGAGGGATGGAAGGGATGGGGAGGGATGAGAGAGATGGGGAGGGATTGCCGGGAATGGGAAGGATGCAGATGGGAGGAAGGGATGGGGAAGTATGGGAGGGATGGGAAGGATACAGAAGGCATCCCAGAGGCAGGTGAGGGCAGGAAACCATGGAGTGAGGCTGAGCACAGTCCCTAGCAGTGCCTCAAAAGATGTGGTTGCTCAGAGAAGATTACTCTGCTGTAGGTGAAGAGTCAGGTGGGACACAAGGCAAGGAACACCAGGCAGAGATCCAAGGCTTCTCCAGCAGCTCCCTGGAGCCAAGAGCTCCGAGCACTCCCTGCACTATCGCTCTGCCCCAGCAAGGGAAACACAAAGAGGTTAAGGGTAGGTTATTTGAAAGAACAAAAGTGATAAAAATCAAAAGCCTTTCTGCTGCTGAGAGGAGCCTTTAGAAGGTTCTGAAGCATTTCCTTCCTGCAGACCTCTTTTGTTCCTCTGCCGCTCGCCCCGGTGGGGCCGATCCCAGGGCTCTCTCCGTCCTACAGCCTCACTCAGTTCCCACCGAAAACAATAGGCTTTGCCCTGGGAGAGGGCAGGGGGAGCTGCGATCCAGGATGACACCCCTTGGAAGTGCCTTCTTCCCTCTGTATTCCCGCCCCCCCCCCGGAGCCTAGGGATGCTGCTCGTTTGCTTTCAGGCTGGCTCACACCGATATTAGAGCCAAGAAGTTAAGTGGTGCATAATTCTGGCATTGTAGCTGCTAATTATAATCCCACAATGAAGTCAGGGCTGTGCTGTGGTGGCCACAAAGACCTGATGGTTAGAAGAAGGTTCATTCCTAACCCGCGGAATGGCTCGTTAAAGCCATGAGAACTTGCAAGGAGGAGTCAGGGAAAGGGAGAGGTGGAGAAAAACAGGCCCAACCTCATTAGCCTCCTCCCACTCCTGTGCCCAGGGAGCTGCTGCACAGGGGCTTTGATGGGATAAATGTTAGGGAGTCGGGGCACAGTCCATGGAGCATCCAGCCACAGCCCTGTGAGCATCCATAGAATAATAAAATCATCAAGATTGGAGGAGACCTCTAAGATCATCAAGTGCAACCATGAACCTGCCAGGCACAGCCCATGGAGCATCCAGGCACAGCCCATGGAGCATCAGGGCAGAGCCCTTGGAGCATCAGGGCACAATCCATGGGCCATCCAGGCACAGCCCTTGGAGCATCCAGGCACACAGATGGTCCTACAGGGATGGGGAGGGATTGGGTGGGATGAAAAGGATGTGTGGCATACAGGCAGGGTACAGGGAGTCTGGAGCTCCTTGCCAAGGCTGTTCCTTCCCCCTGTGCCCAGGCTGAGCCTCATCCATCCCCTGCAGTGTCAGCAGCAGGTTACTGGGAGTTCCTGGTTTCCAGCCCTGGCTGGAAACCACGATGTGCTCTAATTCACACTGCAATTTCTTTCTATTAAGGTAATTAGCCCACTCAGGAGCTGTGCTGGGGAGCAGCGTGAATCACCACACTGGGGAGCACAGCCAGGGCCAGGACTGCAGCCCAGGACCCCCAAGCTCCTGCCTCCAGTCATTCCCAGTCCACCTCAGTGTCTCTACTGGTGGACTGCGGCATCCAAGAGCAGCATGAGGTGCCGGGAGAGGCCTGACACTCCCGACTCTGTCGGGGATTGTAGCCTTGGCCGGAGCAATAGAGACGTAAGGCGGATGGGGAAGCTGCAGACGGGGAAGCTGCGGCTCGGTCAGGGCGTCGCGCTGCGCCCAGGATCTCCCACACTGATAAGCATCAGCTGTCAGGGCGTGCTCCGCTCGAAGGGGATTAGCAGGGATGTGCCGCTGGAGCGCGGGATGCGCAGAGCTCTCCCCGCTGCTGGCGGCCCGGGATGGCTCTGGGGAGTTTGGGATGAGCGATAGGGATCTGCCGCAGCCCTCGGAGAGGGAGAGGCACACCCTGCCCGGGAACGGCCCTGCTCCATCATTCTCAGCTCCCCCGGACAAGGCAGCGGATGTTGGAGCAGCTCAGGGGTCACTCCAGCTGTCCCTGCCCCCAGATCCACCTGGGATAAATCAGGATAACCCCAGGAGGTTGGTTTCATCCCATTCCAGAGTGGTTTGAGGGGGAAGGACATTAAAGTTTATCTCATTCCATTCCCTGCCATGGGCAGGTTTCTCCAAGCCCCATCCAGCCTGGCCTGGAATACTCCCAGGGATGGAGCAGTCACAGCTGCTCTGGGAAATCCATTCCAGTGCCTCAGCACCTCACAGGGAACAATTCCTTCCCAATATCCCACTCAAATGTCCTTTTTTCCAGTTTGAAGCCATTCCTCTGTGTCCTGTCCCTCCAGGCCTTGTCCCAAGTCCCTCTGCAGCTCTCCTGGAGCCCCTTTAGGCACTGGAAGGGGCTCTGAGGTCTCCCTGGAGCTCAGTGTTTTGCTTTAATCCCTTGGAGCTGCTTCCCACAGGGACTGTCTGCTGAGAAACCCAACCTGGAGCC
This sequence comes from Acanthisitta chloris, assembly GCF_000695815.1. Classification (NCBI taxonomy): domain Eukaryota; kingdom Metazoa; phylum Chordata; class Aves; order Passeriformes; family Acanthisittidae; genus Acanthisitta; species Acanthisitta chloris. The sequence goes on along the minus strand of NW_008656689.1, from coordinate 675 downwards.
ATCCCTACCTTCAACTCCATGGAATCATCGAATCTCAGACTAGTTTGGGTTAGAAGGAACTGTAGAGCTCATCCCATCTCACCCCTACCACGGGCAGGGACATCTCCCACCAGCCTAGGGTGCTCCAAGCCCCATCCAACCTGGCCTGGAGCACTCCCAGGGATGGAGCAGCCACAGCTGCTCTGGGCAACCTGAACCAGTGCCTCAGTACCTCCCAGGGAGGAATTCCTTCCCAGTCTCTCATCTCACCTGCCCTCTAGCAGTGCTAG
>NW_008656689.1:0-374 GCF_000695815.1 Acanthisitta chloris | reverse complement strand
GCCTTGTCCCAAGTCCCTCTGCAGCTCTCTTGGAGCTCCTTAGGGACTGTTTTGGGTGTCATGTCTCCAAGCAGCAGCAGCAACAGGGCAGGATGAGCTGTCACACAAATCCCTACTGAAGCCAAGCAGCAGAACCAACGTTAATGAGCAGCTGGAAATCATCACCCAGAACCTGTTTTGGCTGGGGGTTGCCGCCCCTACGTGCCAGACGGGGCCGGGAGCTCCGGGGGAGGAGGATGCTGCCCCGAGGGCTCTTCGGAGATGAAACAAGGTTTAGTAACTAGGCGTCTGCAGCCAGGGCTGGAGCAGAGCTGGTTGGGGCCGGGAGGGAGCACTCAGTGCCCTGACTCTCCTCTCCTCTCCCTCTCCTCTCC